>NW_028230848.1:0-27374 GCF_043228905.1 Azolla caroliniana | reverse complement strand
AGACACTACTAGCATATTCTCAACACAATCAAGCTCCTCTTCAGTACTAACAATATTCTTTCCACACTCCTCATGGGATTCTTTAGACGCTACTAGCACATTCTCAGTACAATCACACTCCTCTTCAGTACTAGTGATATTCTTTCCACACTCCTCATGGGCTTCTTTAGACAAATTGTTGTTTGTACATGCCAGCTGCTCTTCAAATATGAATGCTTCCTGTTTTTAATAGCCCTCATGTTTGGAAGATGTGCTCCCAAAGTTTGCCTCCATGCAAAGGTTAATCCCAGAATCTGACTCTGCACTTGTGCTCCATATAGTTCCTGATTCATTTGATTGCAATTGGGAATCAGACTGCTCTTGTAAACCTAAATAATGGGATTCCAGAGAATATTAGTATCAACTCACATATACTCAAAAGTTTGCAAACATACCAACAACAATGAACATAAGGTTAATAGCTAGATTTTTACCTATTGTTACATCGTCATACTACACAGCCGTAGACAACCCATTGCAAGTGGTAGGCTCGGTCATCTTCTCCACAACATCTAAGTCTTCAACAGGTTGGAGCTCATTGTCAATAGAAGATTTCATAATAGTATCTATAGAATGCACCAAAAGCACCACTATAATAGGTTTGTTATGATCTAAATCATTGTTTTCTTAGAGGGCTTCTGACATGTACCTGGGAGTGTGATAAATTCGTCTTCATGATCAGGTTTTGGACTCGTATCTCCCTCACCAAAGATCATTTTGTCATCAGCTAGTAACACAAGTACATGGTATTAGACAATGCATTAGGTTGACAACTCTCCGGACATGTGAGAACATATATGACTCACCATTGCATTCAACTTTGCCTTTCTTGCCCTTTCCTTACAACTTTCTTGTAGCATTCCTCTTCTTAGTGGGCTCTTTTTTAAAGACATTAGGCATTCAACATACACACAAATGAGAATATAGATATGCTAACTCAATTTGTGTTACCTAGATTGTTTTGATGTTGACCGGAGCTTGGGGAATTTGTTTGTAGAAGCATATGTTCCACTGCTCCAATGGGCCTTCTCATACATTCATCTTCATCATAAAACTCATAGGTTACTGGTAATGATGGTCCCCGAACCTTGGAATGTGCAGCAGATACCGAGGGTTTAGGCACAAGGGCTGGTTGTTCCATTACCTTCCCTGGAGTGGAGTTGCTTGACACTACAACATTCATTGCAAGAAACAAAAAAACCTTCAACGTTAGTACCGTGATATAAAAAATACAATGTAGGTCACAAGAACTGCATTACTAAATCATTAGGCTACACCTGGTTCCCATATTACACATCTAGTATTAATCGTGAACAATGTATTACTCACTTAGCTCCCAAATTACACAACTACTACTAATCATGAACAATGTACTACTCACTTAGTTCCCAAATTACACAACTAGTACTAATCATCAACAATTTACTACTCAGTTCCCAAATTACACAACTAGTACTAATCGTCAACAATGTACTACAAGTATAGTGTGTACTAACAATAGTACTAGGCACGTTGTAATATAGATTGGACTAACATCTAATCCAACAAATGTAGATTGGACTTTAGTACTAACGTGGTATTTTGCACACAAGTAATACTAAACGTGATATGTGTTCTACACACCTAATTACATAACTAGTACTAATTACACCAACAGTATTAATCTTCAACAGTATTAGTACTAAATGTGATATGTGTTTAACACACCTCATTTCCAAATTACACAAACTGTACTAATCTTCAGCAATTTACTATACTCCTTGTTCCCAAATTACATAACTAGTACTAATCGTGAACAATGTACTACACAACTAATTCTCAAATTACACAAATATTACTAATAGTCAACAGTGTACTGCAAGTATAGTGTGTACTAAACTAGTACTAGGCAAGTTGTAATATAGATTAGACGAACAACTTATCCAACAAATACATCTAAACAGCTTCCTTCTTTAGTACTAAAGTGGTATTTTGCATACAAATAGTACTAATCATGATATGTGTTCTACACTCCTAATTCCCAAATTACACGTTTAGTACTAATTGTTCATAGTGTACTACATACCTTGTGCTCAAATTACATAACTAGTACCAATCCCGAACAATGTCACACTTGGTCCCCAAATTACTCAAATAGTACTAATTTTGGAAAATATCCGTTCAACTACCCATACCAATTATATATTAAGAGTACTGCCAATACTAACCCACATAAATAGGGTTCCACATATTAGTTGTTGGAGCTACACTAGTACTAATCCATTGTTTTCCTAAATTTGAAGTATGAATTGTGGCGTACACTAGTTCTAATCCAAATGTAAATTGACATCATATAATACAAACAATAGAATAGTAGAGCCACATACCGTACAGGTGTACTTTTAAACCCCAAGCATAGTACCACTCAGCAGCAACTGTAGTTTTATAGTCCATACATGTATTTATTTTCTCAAAATGATACTTAGCACATAGCACATGATATGTGTGCAAGGACGGTGTAATCACAACATCCATAGCCTCAATCTTGAATCCGAGGCCACAAAATATACACCTGGCATATTGCAAACACAAGTTATAATATATTAGCTAATATGATATTTATACCACAGAAGTAGAAATAAATAACTTTTAAAGCCAATACCGTGATATAGCTATACTAGTAATGGTACTTTCCATACCACTTGGGTGCTCAATTACAGATGGACACAAAGTTTCAAAACCTTTTCGTTTTAAATCTTGCATCAAGCACACAAAGTTCTCAGAATGCAACTTTAAAGCTGATAACTTATTATCTAGTTCGCAATATGCAATTCTGCAAGTATCAAGGTCTCTCATCTATGATCCTAATTGAGTGCCCATATTGTTCAGCTCTTTCTTCAACTCCTCTTTCAACACCTCACTTTCTGAATTTTGGATTGTCGATGCAATCCATTCATATGTAGACTTTATTGAAGAGAATTGCTTTTCTGTCTTTATCTAAGCTGATTTAACTGCTTCCAAATCAACAAGTAGTGCTTGTATTCTTGAGCTCATAGAAGCTATGCAACCGGCCATCATCTGTTCATGCTTTTCAGTCATTAAGGAGAGATAAGGAAGATAAACAGACCCAAAACCACAAAGATCTATTGCTAATGAATAATTATGATGGAAGGAAGAGAGAAAGAAGATACATAAATCCAAGTCTACAAGGATAAATTGATAACAACTCAACCAACACTACGTGAATAGGCAAGAAAACATCACAAGAAAGAGACTCCCTTACACCACCTTACTCTTCTTCCTTTATATAAAAGTCTTCTCAACTAGATAACTTTCCCTTGCTTTCTTTTTTATGCTTTTTTTAGAGTTTTTCATCGAGTCCTATTCTTAACTATGACACAACGATCTTCTAATTGTCATATCTCCCTCATTCGAGCTCTAAATTTAGAGATTTAAAAAGCTATAGATAGCTCTCTTCACAAGCTTTCTAAACCATATTTGCACATTATATTTGGCTTCCAAAAGAATGAGTTATGAGCGTTCGTTGTAGACTGTGCTTTGGTGGCACGCTTTTTTTTTCTTTTACTTTTCTCCATCTTTCTTGCTTTTAATTTGACTTATCCTTGAGACCTTGGTTCGTGATCTTGCCCTCCGGATGTGAACGCACCATACCTTATATTCTTGTAGTGTCCAATACCTTGAATTCTAAAATCACTTTCACAGTAATCAACTGTGTTTTCCTCTCCATGTGGGAAACATGTGAGTGCTTCCGAGCCCAGCCACTTGGCTAAGCCATTATATATGATCATCTGGTGTTGGCTTCCAAGTTCAAGTAGATGACGGCCAAAGCTTGTGGCGTCCGCACCTTGATCCTTTGATGTACGCGTTACGTCTAAGTCTAAAGGGTCGACATTCACCATTTCTAGGTTTCTATCCATCTGAAATATTGTGCATTGTTGGGATTGGGTTCTCGCATTGAAATCTCCTACAAGGAAGACTCCCCCTTGAGAAGAATATCGGAGTATGTCATCCAATAAAGGTTCGTATGGAGAAGGCCCATGTGGCGTTCCTTCATCAACTATACTCGCCTCTCCAACCATATTATACTGGGATCCTTTCGGGGGGGAAGTAACAAACGGCGATAAATATCGCCTGATCCTTGCTAGTGAGGACTTTCACCCACATAAAATGGGCTTCTGGGTCTTTCTTTAGTATTTCTATCCTATTATGTATCTCTCTCCAAAATAGTATCGCAACCCCTCCAGACCCTCTAGTAGTATGTCGACGTGAGGTTTGTCTAAAGACAGATTCCCAACGAAAACCATCAACTCGTAGCAGTCCTCGATTTGGACTTTGATGTGTTTCTACTAAACAAAGTATGTCTAATACCTTCAAAATCTCCTCTAGACGGCCAGGGTGTGTCCAATGTGCACTGTTACAGTTCCATAAAGTTATCCTAAGTTTATTGTCTGTCACATGGGCCACACGCTGTCAATTGGTGGCACAATCATTTATTATCACACACCCGTCTCAGTAAAAAGCCCGATGCCCCTCTTTACGAGCTTGTATGACTCGCAACATACAAGTTTTACAATGCTCAATTTGCATCTTGGTCAGGTTTTCATCGAGGTAGATAGGGTCCCCGCCCAATCCTCGAAGAATTGGTCTCTTTTAAAAAAATGTGATTCTAGATTCTGAGTGCTTAAACCGAAGACTAAAGCTCTTTTCCTAGTGGTGTCACGTCCTACCCTCCAAGTTTTAGTGATTGGTAGGGCTTCGTACCCCAACATTTTCCCTAATGTTTGTGCATCTTTGTCGGGAGATGCCCCTTCCTTGAGCCCACTAACTCGTACATTTAGGCGTCGAGCTTGACACATTTTTTCCTCCTCAAGGGTCGTGTTTACAATATTTTCATCCTTTAGTTCCTTTTTAATATTACGTTTTACTACATCAACCCACCCAGTTTTTGCTAATTCCATATCACTTTTAACCTCTTCCTTAACCTTTTTTATCTCATCCTTAATATCCTCTAGGGAAGATATTTTACCATCTTCCCTAGATGTCTCAAGGTCCTTAACTTGTTTCTGAAGGTTCGTGTTGTCTACTTTAAGTTTCGTTATTTCAGCAATAAGCACTTCTTTTTCTTCCTTTAAATCCTTTTGTTTTTCAGTTTCAATCTCTTTTGCCCATTTTTCTATTTTAACTAAACGGTTAAGGACATCTAAAAATTCTTCCTTACTTATAATTTCTTCGTGTGTTTCCTTATGGTTTCGTCTAGAAGTCATGTTGTAATGCAAAAGATAAAAGAAAGAAGAGACAAAAATGACAGAAAACTTAGCCGAGCATCAGTGCCTTGCATGCTAGGTACAATTGTAGAAGTACATTTATACTCTTTCGTTTATCAACCGACGACATCATCAGAAGTGTAGGTGATAGCGGCAATCGACAACGACAACAATGGCAACGACTACAAACCAAACGATGACGGCGACAACAACGACAACAGACGGCAGCGGTGGCAGCAAAGATGACAGACGACATTTGACGACGACGACGACTGTAGACGGTGACGATAGCAGGCGGCAGAAAGGGTCGTTGGCTACAGCATTACCGTTGGCAGAGAGAGAGAGAGAGAGAGAGAGAGGAGAGGAGAGGAGATTGACAATATATTAACCATAAGAACAAAGGTTACAAGAATATGCTTAAGACTAGCGTTGAATCAGAATGGTTCATCAATACTTGAACATATGATATATAGCACGGTTCTGGACAAATGCATACCCGCCACCTCTTAGGCATGCATTGTGTCCATTTGGCATACATGACACTTGGTGATCATACATAAGCTTGTGAAGTGGTGACATTTCATATTATTAGATATTTATTGTTAATAAAATTTATATATAACATATTAATAATACACTTTATCTTAGTGGTTAAGGTTATCTATTTTTTGAAGAGGTCATGTGTTAAAATCTCTATTATAAATTTTGGTATACATGTTTATACCATATTTACTTTTAAGTATATGGATTAAGCTTATAAACATATATAGAATAACCTTCCATATTTAGTTGTAAGTATATGGACTAATCTTATAAACATATATAGAATAACCTTAAGAAGAAAGACAAAATCAAACTCTTTGATTTATTTAGATTGAAGTTATAAATAATAGTAGAAAGAGTTGTTGGCTTCCTTCCTCCATTATGATTCATATTGAGGGGTTCATATAGATCCAACTCTGTTGGGATGGGTGAGCACGTGGAACCCCTTGTCTTTCATGTTTTTGCCTAGTCTTATAGACTAGGTTTGACATATTTCTACATGAAGTTTCTTGTGAAATTGTTTTTATACTTAAGGTACAATTTTTTATTATTTAAGATATTTTACATTATTAGTAGTTAGAATAAGATATTTTACCTTATTAGTAGTTAGAATGCTTCATAAAACATATGTACAAGGTTCAAACTGCTTTATTATGTATATTTTTAAATGTTTCAACCCCTATCTAAACCTTGGTCTATCACAAGCCTCCTTTGTTAGACCCCTTTTTCAACTAGTAAGGATGGTTGCTTTGAGTGGTTCACATTGTGTGTTAATGGCATCACAAAAATCATGGTCCGTTATGCCTGCACACACTCTAGGCGTGCACGACTATGATCTCACACCATCCACTATTCCATTCCTTGAGTGGCCCAAGCACATGTACTTAATCATATGCACTACAACATGCCTTCAAATGATTACCGAAATGGGCCTAATATTCCCAACCAATCCCAATGACAAACTCATGCACAAATGTTAATCTTAATCCTTGAAATTCAAGTAGAAATTCACACACGGTATATGTATGTAGACTATACAACATATAATAGATAATGATTTCCAAACATGCAATGTGAAACAAATGATACCTTAATCTTGTTGGTTGGTCATTGTTGATACATAAGATATTTGGTGCACTTACATGCATAATGAGTGATTTACATTCAGAATCTCTTCTCAAATGTTTTACGAATATATTCAAGTTGCGATTGTCGATGTTTAACATGGCTTCTTTTTGTTTATTTTTTTCTTTATGCTTAAAAAGTCGTCACACGAAGTTTAAACTACGAAAAGAAATGGCTTCACATATTCCTAGAGATCTAAAACTAGTAAGAAAGAGTTTTTAAACTATTTGTTTTCATGAGAGAAAGAGAATTATTCTCCACGTGGTTTTTAAGAACAAGGGGCAATCATGCTTATTCGCACAAGTTGTGAGTTATGCTAGAATATGGAGTGATGTACTTCCAACACATGAGTAGATTTACAAATGAAATCTTCCTTTTGCTTCTTCATGGGTCCACATGTTTGAGGTGTAGACAATCTTCTTAAGTTCTTTCCCATGTATCCATGAGTTGAGGTGGTGATACAAATACGAATAGTCTAGGGGGCTACACATAATACAAACAACCTTTTTATATATGTATAAATTGCAAGAAGAAGTCTAATGACATATGGCAACCCTAAAGAGGTGGATGCATAAATATCTATGACTATAGACAAAAATAACAAAGAACGTTACAATAATGCTACCTGTTTCTTTAGTTTTATGTAAAAGGTGAGGAAGTAGGTGTTGAGACAAGTGTTATCAAGGAATAAAGCAACTCTCTATAATTTAAATTTTACCGAAGAAAAGTTGTTATATCTAGGCACTCATGGTTCATATTTTGTGTGTATTGCTGTAGCATGCCCATAAAGCACTTATTTTAATGGCCCATTTAACTCCCGGATATGTGAAGGGGGGCAAGGGCCAAAATTTGCAAATTTGGTTGTAACATGCTTTTATAGAGATCGTGAGGTGAATATCGAGAATGATGCCAGCCTTGACGATCATGCCAAGCTCTACAAAGGTCATGGAACAAGGAACCTGGGGGAAAGAAATATCATTAAGATAGACTCTACAGTCAATGATGGAATGCCTATTGTCAACAATGGAATTCCTAAAGTTAGGTTCACATGGTTGTAGGAAGGCCAATTAGTTGGAAAAAATTTAATGTTACAATGGTATGGAAAGATGGGGATACGAGATAACAATCGTTAGCGTTCACACGGGGCCATTTTTTTGGTAGCTACTTTTTCATCCTCTTGAGTTCTACGAATTTGTTGTAATAACTTATAAGATTATCCCTAATAAAAAGTTATTGTCTATACACACATTTTGTAGGGAAACTTAGAGAATATGAGATGAGAAAAACGCATGGACACAATATTGTATGGATTTATTAGTGTAGTCACTAGTGTACTGTGTATGAAACATCCCGTGCCGCCCAAAAAACCAAACACCTAAAAAACAAAGAGGCCCGGAAGGAGAAAGAAATGAAGAAGATATATATATATATATATATATATATACTTAAATATTTGTATAGGATTGGCAAAAACAAAAAGAAGAAGATAAAAGAAAAAGAAAAGAAAATAGGAGGGTGACCGGCACGAACCGGGTGGAGTCGGTAGCCACTTTTTGTGTTTCCAATATTTTCAATTCTAAGCCTCTTTTGTGCTGCTGCTGCTGCTTCTTCTTCTTCATTTTTTTGTTTTCTTCTTCTTCCTCCTTCTCTCTCCTTCACAAAACAAGTAAGTAAGTAAGTATGTATGTATGTACTAAGTAAGTAAGTTAGCTGCTGCCTTCCTCCTCCTCCTCCACCACATTCCTTCCCTTCATCTTTCATCAAAATCAATCGAAAGGAAGGAAAACGTCGCCATTGCCATTTCCATTGCCATAGCCATCGCCATCGCCATAGCCGTAGCCCTAACCCTAACCCTAACCCTAACCATAGCCATCCTCTCTTCTGCATTCTATTTCTTCATCCACGCCTTCTCCCTCATTCTCCGTCCTTGCCACTGCTATAGCCATTATTCCCCTTCTTCTCTTCCCCTAATCCTTCTGCGTTTTCCTTCCCTTCCCTTTCCCTTTCCCTTTCTCCTGTGTTTCTCTTCCTGTTCCGCTTCTTCCCTGTCTCGCCTCTTCACTCTGAATTTCATGCTTCCCTCCCCTTTTCTCTTCTCCTTCCCTTTCCCTTTTCTTGTTCTTTTACCTCCGTTTCTCCGTGCAGGGAGGATAAAAGGCAAAATTTCTCTTCTACAGAAGAAAACACTTTTACTTTTATTTCTCTTTCAATGACGATTCTCTTAGCTAACGCCTTTTTATCGTTCACTGCAGAAAGCGTGTGAAGATGAAAGGAGGAGGCAAAGCAAAGTCCGTTCTTTCCAAGCACACAGAAGAAACGTAAGGAAATGCTTTCCTCTGATTCAACTCTACCTGAATTTTAATTCGATTCATATTTTAATTCTGTAACAACATAAGGAGGCTTCTTTTAATACAATTCGAATTAAAGATCGATATTGTTCATGTTCTTTGACACGATAAATGAACTGATGTTTATCTGACTGAATTCTGTTGACATTTGTGGGAAACTTTCTATTGTAATTCGAATAATGAAACGATACAATGTCTTTGACACTGTCACTGAATTAACGTCTATCTAATTGCATCCTCATTTTTAGTGTAATTAAGAATAGGGCTTTTTCAAATCTCTAGATGAAATAATGTTTACTTAATGGAATTCCGTTGATATTCTATGGGAACTTTGTCCACATTTGAATGAGATTTATGGAAACAGTAAAATATAAAGGTTTTGTGGTTATGACGACATCGGGGTTCTACCATTGAACTCAAAACAACAGAAGAGAGTAGATTATAACCGTCTGTTTGAATTACATTATATAGACCCTCAAGAGTGTAAATGTGGCCTACCGTGCTTCCTTTCCAAGCAAAAAAACTTCAAACCCTAGCTGAAATAATGATCTGACAGGATTTGGAAAAAAAGCTTGACTTTGTGTTGCATAAAGAAGCCTGCTGCATACGTTAACTCACTATATCACACGAATTTGAAAATTTCTATGGAAATTTACAGGGGAATAGTGAGTGAGTGAGAGTGCTGTAATTGTTCATCTCTCTCTCTTTCTCATTGTAGGAACCTGAAGAAGAATAAACAACTGGCAGCTAAGGATGACAAAGCTAAAAAGAAACAGGCTGTAACCAAGGGGGCGAAGAAAGACCCTAACAAGCCAAAGAGACCTCCCACTGCTTTCTTTGTGTTCTTGTAAGTCATCTTCCAAAGTCTTTAGTTATCCGGGATTTTTTGTTTTGGAATCTATGATTTTTTAAGAAACATCCTTCGTATTCTATGGAAATGAACAGAGAAGAATTCCGAAAGACTTTCAGTGCAAGCCACCCCGACAACAAATCTGTATCGGTGGTAAGATTTCCCATCTCTGATAGCTCTAGTTATTTACGTGCTCTCGGACATCTGCAGTTAATTTTTTACTTTGTTAATTCTTATGTGTTTTTTTTAATGTCTCTGTCTGTTCTTGATAAACGGTGTTAGTTCATTTACTTTGTTAATTCTTATGTGTTGTTTTTGAATGTCTCTATCGGAAAGCGGTGCTTGTTGATAACAGTTTCTAATAGTTTGTTACTATTTTTATTCTATTGAATTCGTCTAACAGATTTTGTGATAATATTATGTACCAGAATGTTTCTACACCTGATCTCGCAATGCATTAGTGTTTATCATGAAATACTTGACCTTCTTATGTATCTGAATATGTTGCCAACTGCTGCATTCCCTATCAGTTCTTTATGATTTGTTACTAGTTGTATTCTATTGTGGTGGTGGTAGGGTAGAGACATTTGTGTCTAATATACCTCGATCATTCTGCAACTGAGGCTGCCACACCATATGTTCGAACTGTAATAAGTACAAAATTTCTTGACAATGTCTTATGCTCTACATGAAATGCTTTTTAACTTTCGTAAGTGTACATGTTGCCAGGTTGGTAAAGCAGGTGGAGACAAATGGAAATCATTGAGTGAGGCGGTATGGTCGAGTTCAAGCATTTGCTCATCACTTAAAAAACATCATTAGTCTTATGTACCATTAGACCTAGTGACAATAATCTCATTTTGTTCTTAATACTGTAGGAGAAAGCTCCCTATCACGCCAAGGCAGCTGCCAGGAAGGCAGACTATGTGAAGAATGTTAAAGCCTACGATGCAAAGCAGGTAAATTTTATTTCCAAGTTTCTGAAAGTTTACTTCTTTTAGCATAAATTATTGTTTGCGTCTATTCCTCCATCGATTCTTATGATTGGAATTTGTATGAATTCTCAGTCATTGGTGATTTTTATACTTTCCATTAGGAGAAGGCCGCTGCAGAGGAAGAATCTGAAAAATCTGCTGTGAATGATGATGATGAAGGAAGTGAAGTATGGAACATAGTGATTGCTTTTATTTTGTCTTTTTACTGGACGAATTCGTTGTTATGATTGAAAATCTGAGATGGTCATGTTTTTCGATGTATACAGGATGACGACGAGGACGATGATGAATGAGCTGCTGACCATACGTGAAGATTATGACTCACAATCAAGAAGTACTGTCTTCACAAACAAAAAATATGCATTAGCTTTCTTCTTACTATAGAATTATAACTTCAAAATTCTGCCTAATTTGTTCTATTCTTTATCATTATTATTAGCATCACTATCACTACTGTTAATCACTACTTCTTTCGTTACCTCGTATTGTCCTGCATATGATTATTGCTTCTGTAATTAATCATATTTGCAAGATAAGTATCTAATTTGGCAGTTCCTTCCCAAGTTGATTGAACTGTGTAATTAGATCGAAGGCGATCCTTTATTTTGAGGATCTTTTGCGTTTCCACAATACTGGATTCAAGTGAAGCTCAATGTAGGTTTGTATTGTGATGTTGAAGTTAGCAGTAAACAACGCATTCTTCAAAGAAAACAAAAACGAGTCGTACAATGTATGGATGGAATTTTCCATCGTACTATGGCTATTGCAAATGTTTGTGATATAATTAATTTGTCGTTGTCAATCACTACTAACTGTCCCTCATGTACTCAAGTATGATGTCTTCTTATATCAAATACTCCCACTCTCTCCTACGTTTTCTTTATTTGGCCAAATAGTTTATTTATTTCCCCAAACGTGCCCTTTTATGAACCCCCCAAATACTAATTACATTAGATGTGTGCTTCCTTTGGACACCTTTGGGTCGATTTATCCCCGTCTTTCTCTCTCTTAGGTTTTTTTTTTTTTTGGTAAAATCACACAATTATATTAATTGCATGTAAAAAGACGACTATTAGAACTTGTAAGTCATCACGTATCTACATGAGAGATACATATTCCTATCATTATAAACCATGAATATGTCTCTCAACATCCCATAACCTTATCAGACCAAATGACAAATGTAATGCCCAACTAACTTACATACTTGTCTCTCTTTGTGATTGAATATGCTTGACATCTCCAACGATAAAAAATGCCATAAAAGGAACCCTTTCAATCTCAACACATAACGGTGTACTCCCCATTGTTCATCAAATATAAAAGCATTTTGCATATGCCAAATAAACCAAAGCCCATAATGCCTCAAATAATCCAAAATAATCTGAAAAGAAGGTGAAAGACCTCTTAATTCTATTTGTGCAAAAACCCATTTGAAAGGAGAATTTATCACTCTTGTCAAGGACATACATATTACATTAATAAATTTCCAAACCCATCTTTGTAACAGGACATCAAATAAATCAATGTTGATTGCGCTCTACTTCCATTGTACAAAAGAAACAGAAGCCACTAGCAATTTTTCTTTTGTGTAAAGCATCACCCAATGGTAATCCACCAACCATAATCCTCCAAATAAACACCTTGGCTCTAAATGATAAATGTGAACACCAACCCTTTTGGCGTACATTTTTTCATCAAATTGTTGGCCTATTAAAAGACCATACCTTAATTACCCTTTTTTCTAACCACATATGTTTCCCAATAATTGTATAATAAACCTCATTAGTTGAAACCATACTTAAGTTGTTACCCCACACAAAAGTCCAATCAAGATATAGAGAATCTTCATTCAAATGTGGCACATGCCCTAACAACACTGATAATCCTTGTAATGTATCCCAAATGTGCCGATAAATGCGTGGAATTCCAAATGTTGACCTAACAATACGAAAATCCATCAACCTTCTTTGAGAAGTCAAAATTGCATCTTTTAGTGATACCAATCCTAATCGAGCCATTCGATTAAATTGATGTTGCAAAGATTGTTTACTTTCCCAATCCAACAACCTTGATGTTGTCAAAATCTCTAGTTGTAGAGAATTTGCATGCTCTCTATGTGGTGGGGGATCCCACTTGACAAATTCTAACACATTCTACCAAGATGATAATAATTGATTAACAACCCAAGACATTGAACACTTCACTTGCCTTTTGGAATTGACTACATTCCACCAATGTGTTTCTACTCTTACATTTCCAAACTTGATGCCAATTGTCTCAATAAAGAAAATCACCATTTCTATCCACGGTTGTGTGTTTGCAAACATAGAGATGAGTAATGAAAACCTCCGAGCTACCATATGCTCATATACATTCAATAATGTTGCTCCACCAAGCCGTTTTGGAGTACAAATATGATCCCATGCCAACCAAGAAATGCCATGTTTCCTTTTTATCTTCCATAATAATGAACGCATTGATTGGGTAACCTTTTCAACAGCCTTCTTAGACCATGGCAACAATGGAAGATAATAAGAAACCATGGGTATCATAATGGATTGCACAAATTTAACCCTTATATGAAATGGCTATGACTGAGATCTCCAATAGATGAACTTATTTTCAATCTTTCTCGACACCCAATCAACTAGTTTAACATGTGAAACTTGTACTCCAATAGGGTAACCCAAGTGTCAAAAAATTTCCCCACGATTAACAATCTTTCCTGACCACCCAAGCTCTAATATATTTTGCTCAGTACATGAAATAAGAACTGATTTATGCATATTAATCTTTAATCCTGATGCAAGAGAAAACAATTCCCACATGTTAACCGTTTCTAGGGAAACACCTTTGATGAGCCTACAAGCTATCGGTGTCAAGGGATCGTGTTACGTGGAAGCCTCTTCTACACGGGGAAAAGGAAGGAGAATGGGGAGCGTACACGGGCTACCACTCGTTAGGCATAAACATAGCTCGATTTATGAGTACGAGGAGAATACACAGATAGAAGATTAGCAAAAACAAAACTTATATTAAATGATAAAGCTTACAACGATTACAATACTCGGCTCTTAGCCGGAAACAGTTCGTACAGAGCTTGCTGCTAGGATAATACTCTCGCTAAGACTGATCTAGATAATCCCCCCTTGAGTTATGCATAACTCGGGCTATATAGTTTTCCTCTTGAGACAGAGCCGAGCCATCGGCTGATTGTGAGGGCTAAAACACGGCTATCTATTTCCTCACCTACTCTTCTACCTAACGGCGAGTTTACATAATGTATTTATATTTCTGGCCTATGGACAACACCTGGCATGCCTGTGGGACAGGACTTTGTCCGTCGGACCCACAGTTCACAATGTAGAGGGGTAACCATGGATTGGGCAAATAGAAAACAAATTACAAAAATTGCCTGTTTATACGAGGGCTTATAGGTTTGTTTTATTCCTCTTCCAATATGCCAAGGATATCCTCGGGGGCGTGGGGTTGGTCTGGTTGTTCGGAAGGTGGGATTGGTGATGGAGGTTTTGTTGCCGAGTCGGGGATGGCTGTGTCGTCGTGTGCGCCCTCCTCCGTTGGGACCGATTCAGGCAGGGTCGTGCCTATAGTCTGTGGCTTGAGTGGTATGTGGGGGTATGTAGGGGCAGGTTCCTCTGGTCTGGCTTCCGTGGTGGGTGGCTCGGGTCCTTGCTCGTTGGTCGTGGGAGCTCTGTTAATCTCGGTAGCTAAGCGTTCCTCCTTGTAAGCTTCGGCTTCTAAGCGAAACACCATTAGATCGTCATTGAATTCCTCTAAAAGTTTCTCAATGGCCGCGGTGTGGGACGCTACTAAGGTATGATATTCCTCAGTTAAGTCTTCACAAAGGGTCTGGATGTTGGTGTCATCCATCTTGTAAAACCCTTGGCCCTCCTTCCGTCGGTTCTCGTCATCCGCGTGTAGTATGTGTAGGTCCGCAGCTTGGGTTGACCACTCCTGCCAGACATGGTCAAGCGTTTCTTCGATCTTCTTGGTGAATTGCTGGCAATACTTGTTGATCAGGATCTTGATTTTAGTATTGTCCATGCCGATGCTAGCTCGGTTGACTTCCACTTCCTCCCTTGCGGCCTTGACTTCTTCTTGGCTTTTGCGGACGAGGAGCGCTAAAGTAGCTTGATTATCTTTTGCTTTTTCGGTGATGAGCACGATTGTCTGCTCATAACGTTTGGTGAGCTAAGCTACAGTTTCGTCCATATCCTGTCTCCAAGCGTCCCAATATTGTTCTCTGGCGGCGATGTGCTTTGTTTGCAATTGGTGATACGCATCGGAAATTTTTTCCCTTTGCTCTTCCGGGATCCTCCACTTCTACATATGTTCGTTTGCCATTTCTTGTAAGGCCCTTTGATGAAATCGTAATTCCTGGTTGTTTGCGAATAGCTCTTGTTCCCGTTGGCTATTCCGCTCTACTTCTTTGATGAAACGTTCTTTGGCCTCGGTGATAGAGACCTAAAGGGTCATCACCTCTCGTTCTTGTTCTTTGAGTGCAACCGAGCTTTCAACGAGCAGTCGCTTGAGGTCAGCTTCGCGGCCCGTAGCTTGTTCCCGTAGTTGGCCAAGAATGTTGTTGTGGTTCTGTTCTACTAACTCGGCCAGAGCAATCTGGGCCTTAAGATCCTCCTAGTAGTCCTGAAGGGGAGGCCCGGTCTGGGTTGCCGCTTGCTGGATTTGGGGAGAGGGTTCCCTGTCTGTCTATGTAGATCGTTCCATGACGACTGGTGGTGGTGGCGTTTGCATGGAGGCGTGGCTGGTTTGGGGGTGCGAGCTGATATTTTCCTGTGACGATGGCTCGCTTGTATGTACCAAGTCCTTCATTGTGCTGGCATCGACCGTGGTTACCCTGGGGTGAGCGGTGTCGTCTTTGTGTGCTTCAATACCCGCAACGCTCAGGCTCAGGTTCGGAAGAGTGGTTGGTGAGACATCGTCACTCGGTGCAGGGAGGCTATTCTGGATGTTGCTGCGTGAATGTCACCAGTTTCTCCTCGGCGGCTTGCCATAGCTCGATAGCCCATTTGGCTTGCTGATGTGCTGTTTTGATACGTCAGGCCATGTCCTTGGCTGCCCGAGTAGTGTGGTGCAGATTTCGATATGCCTCGACTAAGGCCGTGTTCAGATCTGGTAGTTCCATGAGGAGCGAAGCATTCTTTGCTTGCTTCTTCTGTCCTATCTTCTGTAAGGCTCGATCCTCATGAGGTTCGATTTCTCCCATTAGAGCGCGTTGGATCATCTTTGTTTCGGCGTGCTCCTCGGCCATACAAGCGGCGGCAGCTACTTGGGCGCGCGTGAGGAAATCCATTAACTCATATGTTGTGCCCAGTTGAAGTAGTGCACTGAACTCATATGCCTGAACTCGTATGCCTCCGCGGGGAGATCTTTGTAACCGAGGACTTCCTCCTTTGATATCTGCGTGGTTTTTCCATGCTCAATCCTACCGACTTGGAGCCATGACTCCGCTGGTACCATGGCCGTGGAGGTCGGGCTAGCCTCTTTTGATTTCTGATGATGGTTACCCTCGGTTTCTGTGGTTGACTCTCAAATGATACGGTGTCTTTTTGGCGGCTGATCCTGTGCGTCCGGGGCCAGTGGTGTTGGCTCCTCGGCCTGTTTCCTCTTTTGTTGCCATATGGCTGATTGTTGTTGGCTTGTGGGCCGTGGGCTCGGTTGTGGAGACGACATCGATGTCCTTGGCGTTTTTTGGCATATAGTGACATCCTTAGTGATGCGCTCCTCGGCCTCGTCCCATTCGACACACCTTTGTAGCCTTTGTAACATTATTACATGTAGCTCCCAAAAACATAAAATGATCATCTGCTGGCTCTTGAGCAATACATTGTCTCCCAGATGGCAATCTTAACCCAACTAAATCTCCATCCACTGGCATATTATGTAGCTTAACAAGTATAGAATGAGTGACAATAGTAAACAAAAGTGGACTGAGGGGGCGCCCTTTTCTAACTGACCGTCGAACCGAAATAGATTGTGTTACTCCTCCATTAAGCATGACATGTGACATTGAATCATCCCACAATGTATATATCAAATTTGACATACGATCACCAAACCCCATTCGATGCATCACCTGACATAAAAAAGACCAATTAACATGATCATATGCCTTCTCTAGTTCCAATTGCAACATCACAATCTCTTGTTTAGTTTCCATAGCAAAATCCGTTGCCATTTGAACATTTAAAATATTATGCAAAATGTTTCGATTGGCCAAAATACCATATTAAACATTATGGATAATTGTTGGCAATACTATATGTAATCTATTAGTCAAAATCTTTGTGAAAATCTTATAGATTCCTCCCATCAAAGGTATCTAGGCCTCCATTGAGCAAAAGACACTGGTGATGGCACTTTAGGTAACAGTTTCATTAAACCAATCTTCCAAGATTGTGGCATGTGCCCTGTGGACCAAACATTTTGGAATAGAATTGCAAAGGACCTCTTCAAGTGTGTATTGCTCATGTCGATGAAGCAACAGATATATGTCGTCCTCTTCATGTGCATCACCTCCCACACTGTGGCGTCAATTTTATCCGGTCTCTTGTCCCCGAATTGAACAAGGCAACCAAAGATCTTTAACCACTAGCATATCCCTCATCTTCGACTTCCACATTGAGTAGTTGGAGCCGGTGAGCTTGAAAATGCCGCCGAACGATTCTTCTATTTCCTGTGTTGTTCGCTCTGATACCAGTTTGTAGGGAATAGTGCGAAATATTGCTCGGCCACAACCGAGTCTTAGATCACTTCGTTCAAGGATCAAGCATGGAAATGAGAATAGAGATGAATACTCGTACACCAAAAGAAAGTACACAGGATGTTTACATGGAAAACCCTAATAGGGAAAAACCACGGGAGCCCACAGACTCCAAACTATCACTACATGATAAAGGGACAATCAGAGACTCGGAGGCAATGACCTCGAGCTCTAATTCTTCGCCAAGCGGCGGTTACAACAGAGTATCGCTCTGTATCTCCTCTCTCTCACTATCTATCACTCTCTCTCTATACAACAGTTATGCACATACAACAATAACCACCATTAAGTGATTGCCCTAAGTCATATTTATACTTATATGAACTTAGGGCTATTTACAAATACAGCCTCAATAGGCTTACTCAAAACATATTTACAAATATATCTTCTCTTCCGGTTCTCACCGAGTCCATCTGATCTAGTTTCCGGATCTCTTCCGGTTCTCACCGGGTCCTCTTCATTCATAACCGGATCCCATCCGGAGGGACCGACTTCCCAACAATGTGCACGTCTTTTCTATGCGAGTAGCACTGTGGGGGACCTGAACCATGAAAGATGCTATGTTATTAAAGAGGTACTTGTGGTTACTCACCACTTTTCATGGGTTTGGTTTTGTATATTCCCTTTAGTGTATTTCCCTCATTGAATGACCTTCTTTCAATCCCTTTTTGGATTGCCTTGGTGGATTTGTCTTCATGCAATCCCTTTGCGGTTTGACCTTCGTGTAATCCCTTTGGGGATTGGTCTTAGGGAATGACCTCACATAAGGCTTTCATGGATTGCCTTGTTGCAATCCTCCCATTGTATGTTGGATTTGTGCAGTCTTTTCATGGAATACACCCCTTTTGTGTAATGCTTTCATGGAATATCTTCGTGAATTCCCCTTTCAAATTCCATTTAGGGATTCTTTTGGCATTCTACCCACATGTAATGAATGGGCACACATACAAATAATGTGTGTTGCTGATATAGACCATGTTTGAATTCAAGAGAAAGGGGAAGATAGGTTATTTTTTCTTAGGGATTTAAACGTCATGGCCACGCCGATAGAAAACGGGACAATCTTTTTTGTAACCGAGCTATAAAAGTCATGCTTGTGGTTTTTTAGGTTTTCTTCTTGAACCCTAGGATCTATGCTAAAGCTTTTCTCTCTCTCGCTCTCTCATTTTACATGAGTTTCACGTTGAGTGTTTGCTATAATCCAAAAATGAACCCTTGTGTATGTGTTGATGGTGATTCTTGATTAATCAAAGTATGGTTAAGTTGTTGATGTGTATCCTTACATTTTATTTGTTATAAACTTATAAGTTATTGATTGAGCCTTAGTTGGGGCATTTAGCTCATGATGAAGAGATCAAAGTTAGTGGTAAGCCCCTGCCATACTTTGGACGACACACAACCCATTAAGACACCAACGATAAAAAGGATAGTGACAACTTAGAAATACACGACTAGAAAAAAGGAGAAGACAAAAAACCTCAATCTAGGTTCTCAAGCTTAATGGTCACCTTAATGGGAAAGGGGATAACCCCTTTTTGTTATTTTTCAGCACCTTCTCAATCTTTAGTGAAAAAGACTAGGTTCTCAAGCTTAATGGTCACCTTAATGGGAAAGGGGATAACCCCTTTTTGTTATTTTTCAGCACCTTCTCAATCTTTAGTGAAAAAGACTCCTCCTAGAATCCAAGCTAGAGCTCTCACTCCTTTTCTTCTTCTCGTTGCCATTTTAAGATGAATGATTAGGATTAAATGCTATTTAGATAAATCCTAATCACTCCTTGCATGTGGTGTGTTTTTTACCTTTTCTAATGGAGGCATGATTTTTGTTTATTTATGTAACTCTTTTGTATGTGTTTACCATTTTAAGATGAGTGATTAGGATTAAATGCTATTTAGATAAATCCTAATCACTCCTTGCATGTGGTGTGTTTTTTACCTTTTCTAATGGAGGCATGATTTTTGTTTATTTATGTAACTCTTTTGTATGTGTTTAGGTAACATAGCTATAGAATACTTGGCATAATACACCTCAAATACATATGGTAAGTATTCTAAAAGTATTCCACCTTTTTCTTTAAATAATTAGAATACACATTCTACAAATAAAATACATAGTTCATACATTAAATATATAGAATAGGTCTCAAATATGTTCAATGCTTCTTAAAATTTAAAGCTTTAAAATAGAATTAAATCGTTTAGCTGTTTAGAGATGTTAAATACTTGTTAAATACGTAGAATGCATAAAAGATGTCTTAGAATACGTAGAATATTTTAACAACACATTTTTAAAACTTTGAATAATGTAAGTATTAACATTTAAACCTAGAAGGATATCAACAAGTATCATAGTAAAATTAGCATTGGAAAGAGACTTGAGTTAGAGTTGTAGAAATAAGGTTATCACGGATAGTGGATTGGGAGCAAGTGTTGAATGCTCTTTCTTGATCTGCCAGCAAAACGTTATACAACAGAGTGATCCACTCAGCTAACAATATTAGTGTGGAGCCAAAACTCCCTTGATACAAAGATGTGTGTGATGTGTGCTTGGTGTAATGGCCTTATACCAACACATCTTTTGACAATTTTGGGGAGTATCGAAGCCATCGATGAGCTTTTCAAAAGGTTCGGGCAAATTCCCCCATTAATAAGACATTAATAAGAGGAGATCCCCATGCGAGTGTGAGGTCATAATTGATGCATGTTGATTTCATTATTTGTTTCCTAAGTAAATGGCTATTTTTCCCTAACCTATGATAAGTGCCCAATGGTTTACATCACGTTAATTGCCAATTACATTTCTATTACATTTCGATTATCATCACTTTCTCCTACCTTGATTTTTATTAAATTAACTTTAACTTTTCTTAATATCAAATTTTATTATTTTTTGTTTTAGATGGGAATCTCTTCAAAAATAAATTTGAAAAGGAAAGTATAGAAGTGAAGAATTTTTTGTACTCCTAACAACGACCATTATACTTGGTATGGGGGAATATTAGCCCCCGACACCTCCTTTACTGCGTTAAAATATAGGAAATTCGCGCACACAACTGCTCTAGCATACATAACTTCAACACAAAGCCGAATCATGAATCTTTAACACGAGGCTTAAGTAGATGAAGTTTTTAGATTCAAGCTAGGAAGCTTCTTGCTTTGAGCTTGTGAATTAAACTTAGCCCCCACGAACTACAAAGTGCACAACCAAAATAGGAGCGTTTGCCTCTCTTGAATAATACCTTAAGGAACCATGCACCTTGGTCCAACATTTTTAAATTCAAACATATGCCCCAATGGATAGCGTTTAGGTAAATGACTCATTAGAAGAAAAGCTATGAAAATGTGTGGAATATGTGGAGGTGCACTAACAACTAGAATTGCACCAAACCTAGACCTAAATGCAAGCCAAACATATCGTCACATCTTCCACACATACACTAGCACATGATGACCTAGGTGCAAGGCATACAACTCTAAAGTAGGATTGCTAGATGTCGCCATAGAACTAGGAGCCATAGAAATATGGTCCTCTCAACTAGTCAAAGCTAAGATGTCCAACTCCATTGCCTACAAATATATCAGAGGTTCTCATCAAATGCAAGTTCGCACAAGGCACTATGTACAAGGCTCATAATCTTGAATGATTAATAGGGTAGAGTCCACCAAATGATAAGGTTAATTGATGAGCAAATTAGTCTAGTAGCACATGTTTACCAAATCAAGAATAGTTTTTATCGAAGAATTTGCATGACGAGGATAAGTAAGGCAAGACATACAATCACCCACCGCATAACTTATGGCTAATGAGAATGATAATGATGATGATTGATGATGAAGATAGACATGGTGTAATGGTGGAGATGATGAATGGTATGATGGTGAGAGATCATGAAGATGCAAGACAAGCATTGAGAAGCATTGCGGGGTGGGGGGTGGTGCCTAGAATGGCTCCACCCCCCTCCCAAGGGGGTTCAACGTTAAGGGGGAGAGAGAGAAAGATGTCAGAGAGAGAGAGAGAGAGAGAGAGAGAGAGAGAGAAATGGTTATTCATGTTTCATTCATTCCCCATAAGGGGTTAAATAGTACAAGAGGGGGTAGATACATAGGGGTGTAAGCCCCCTCGAGCATTCATATTGGACACTCACTCACACCTCCTCGTATCCATGCACATGCACACACGTGTGCATGTGTTCACATACGTATAGACTCACAATTACATTTATGCCCCCTACACATACACAACATCATGATAACATTCGACCCTCGCTCATCACACTTGACTCTCCGTACATCTCGTACGGGGTAACACAATATGGCACGCCCGTGGGAAAGTGCCTTGCACATCGATCCCACATGCCTTGATGATGATATTTCTTCGACCGGAACTTCCATCGGTCCTTTCAACGATCGACTCCCTCGATCGGAATGCTTGACTCGAACATCTTTGTCGGTCAGCAAATCGTCCGCGACACAAACATTCTCGTTCTGTCGGCTTACGAACTTCATCATGGGTCCAAAAGCACGTTGTGTGTATGTGTGTTCTTCCTTTAATTTTGTGTGAGTTGTCGTTGTTGATCACATCCATTTCTCTAGGTGGATGAGTTTTTACAATTTCGTCGGTGCCCTCAAGTTTATGAAATTTTAGGTTGCTACCCTTTGTTTTTGAAATATTATCAAATACCCTCATGTTTTAAAATTATGTTCCATACCCCTATCATTCTCTCTTGCCCTTTCTCTATTTTTCTTCCCGGCCTATCTTCTGCTTCAATTTCTTCTTTATCCATTCCTGTCTTCTTGTTTTTGTAATGCTCCGACTTCGTCTTTATCTCTAGGTTATTGTTGTGGTCTGTTATTACACTCTCTCTTGTGCGTATCCCTCATCTCTTTCTACTTCTTTCTGCTTTCGTTTCCCGCTTCTCTTCTTATTTTCTCTATCTGTTATTCTTCTTCTTCTATACCCCTCTTCTTTCCTTCTTGTGTTCCATTTTCCACCTCTCTGTTTCTTCTTCTATCTCTGTTTCTTCCACTTCGTCCTTGTTCTGTTTTTGCGTTTCGGGGTAGGGAGGAAACGCGACCTTCACTCTCCCTTTGCTTGCACGTCATCTCCTTCTTTGTGCTGTCGTCGTCGTTTCCGTCCTTCTATATTCATTGTTGTCGCTTCTGTGGCCGTTGCTATTCATCGTCCTGACGCCTTTCATCTCTGTGTCGGTCATCACCATCTCCCTTTCTCGTCGTCGCTAGGCCTGTCCGGCTAGTCTCCAGTCGGCTGCCTGTTTTGGTCGAGATTCGTCGCATGACCGCTCTATTCACTCGTCAATATTTGGCCATCTATCCAACCGTTCTTCCGGCCTCCGTTCTGGCCGCGGTTCGGCTGTGTCTAGCCGTTGTTGTCTGTCGGCTGTCAGTTGGTTGCCGTCTCTGTCTTCGGCCCTTCTGGTCGTGTCTTTTCGGCCGCCTCTACAACCATTCGATGTTTGCTATTCCGGCCATCGTCCGTCGCTTTGTCCGGCGTGTCCGGCGTGTCCGGCGATTCCAGTCCGTCGATCCCATCGTGGTCGCCAAAAACTGTGTTAACTCTTAGGGCCGGACAATGGCCTAACACAGGGTGTCTACGGAAGACACTTCACCAAAGGGGTGTTACGGCAACAAGATTAGACTCAACGATTAATCCGACTTAATTAGGTTACTTAGCATGATCGACAATTAACATAGAGAGATAACAACACTAAGCTTTATTAATTAACGGTTGTTCATTACATTATATCCGGGCCTTTAAATAGGTTTCCGGTCTGTATTACAAAACGGTGCCATCCGCACCTGTTCGGGATCGATATAACAATGAATGCAGAACGACAATTAACATAGAGAGATAACAACACTAAGCTTTATTAATTAACGGTTGTTCATTACATTATATCCGGGCCTTTAAATAGGTTTCCGGTCTGTATTACAAAACGGTGCCATCCGCACCTGTTCGGGATCGGTTCGGATCCGGAACAGCATACCGTTTCCGGTCCGTCCGTCCACACTCATAGCTTACTTACAACCATTCCTACTAATTAAATAACTCCCCATTTCACACTTTGGACTCCTTTGCCGGCCGGTAACAGCTAATAATAGTTGTACAACCCATACATGCACTGGTTTCCCTAATGGAGAGGGAGAAACAAGAAACCACTCTTGTACCATGATGAAGTGATCTTAGTAGTAAAATCATGGCAATATATCCAAACTTGTCCTTCGATTTAGGCTTTAACAAATTACACCAGGCAATGAGCCCATTTTCAAATGAGGACAATGGCAACTTTCATACTACTCTTAATGATGAAGTTAAGTTTTGGTTTTGAAATATTCTAGAGGAAACTCTAAATAATGTTACATACATTGCCGAACATTCCTTAACCAAATTCACAAGATGATGGAGGAAGTGGATTTATATTGATCAATTTTCTACTTGAAGAAGTCGCAAAGGAAATGGTATTTTTTTTTTAAAGTTAAAGATTTTCTTCAATAGTATTAAGAGAAAACACTCGAAGGCTACAACTTGAACTTGTCTGCCCAACAACTTACAACTTTTTATGTATAATGATGTACAATAATCCTAAGACGAAGTATAGGACTTTGTAGAAGGTGTTGGAATTTGTTGATGTACATTGCCATGATGTACTGATATTCAAGAAAGGGTCCATGGAAGACGATAGGGCCATTGAGGCCCTTGAGTTGACCCTATAAATAGGGACAATTTTTTCCATAAGTGAAGAAGCTTCTTCCTTCTCTTATTCACAGTCTCTGGGAAACCATGCATATTGTTATACTGGTGCCGAACTATTGCCAACAAGTTCTCCCATATCTCGAGCAGTACATATGATAGACGAAGATTTGCCGCATCATAAAGTCAGTTACATTGGCATTTCCATAATACCGATAACATTACCGTAGTCGCTATTTTCCAAACATAGACAAATTGCACCTACTTTGGAGGTTGCTAAAGGGACTAACTAATATAATTCTTCTATTATGTAACATCAATGCCTTGTGGACATCTTCTGCCTCATACAACATCAAGCTAGAATGTAACACTCCCCACATCATTGATCCCCATGAAAATAGGCAACCAACATTGATTGTTAGAAATAAAGAAAGGACTTTATTCCATACTTGTTGAGCCAAGGGACAAGACTAGAGGACATGCTTGGTAGTTTCCTTATCTACATGGCAAAAGTCACATTGCCTAAGATTGGGCGCTACATTCCCTTTCAATGAATGACTAACTGGTAATGACATATGCACTAATAGCCATCTGAAGAGAATAAATTTAGTTGGCCTCTTAAATGACCTGATCCATCTCCAATAGGTTTTCAAATGCAAAGTTGAGACACCCCATTTAGTCCAATGTTTCAGAGTTGTTCGTACCTTTACATTCTGAGACAATAGTAATGACCTTCCAAGTTTTATTGAGTAATGAAAGAAGGGAACCTTTATGGTATGTTCCCCCAAGGAGTGTGACCAAAATCAACCCCCCGTATCCCATTTTAATCTTGCAACCTTGTCTTTTGCGTACAACCACAACATATCACACATGTGAGCAATGGAAGGATAAGGATCAATTATCACACTGTGGTTGGTGCACTTTGTGAATGGTGTAGATAACTGCAACCAAAGGTATAAGGTTACAATTAGTTGTTGTGCAAAACTTCAAAATAAGAAGGACACCCATTAGGTGAAACACCTTGACAACCAACAATGTGTCATTTATGAAGCATCTAAACCATGAATGTTCCTACCTAGGTGTTGGAAGGTTGTAGAAAACAAAGAATATGTCACTAATATGCTAGCAGTCATTATCTTGGCACCATGAACAAATTGTAATGCACAAGACGATCTTCTTGTGGCATTTGCTGAAATTGAGTCCAAGTTCTTACAAATTTAGTTGGCCCATTATCCAATTGAACCTAGGCGAGCGAGTTCTCAGGCCCAACACTTTTTCTGCATTATCCCGAAATAGAGAATTGGCAAGAAGAGGTTGATTAAGTAATGCATCCCACGTAGAAGGCTTGTCCTTAAAAGCAAAAATGACTTAATCGCACCCCATGCCTTTATGAAATCCTAGCAAAAATCTATTTGATGCAAGATCCCACCTTGGTGTTTGCACATCATTCAAGAACAACCACTTTAGAGAGGGTGACCAAACTCCTCCCTTCTTGGGACTTAACTTGCATTAGCCGATTCAGAAATATTTCTTTCCAGACTTCGGATCTTGGCAACAATCCTTTGATCACAAACTTAATCAAGAGGGCTCTTGACTGCATCAAAGGATCTATCAAACCCAACCCTCACTGGATTTTAGGTTGAATCAACACATTCCAAGCAACTTTGGCTACTTTTGGAGATCCATGTTTTCCCCTGAGAGGAAATGACGGACCAAGCTTTGCACTTTCGTTATTGTTGATCTAGCAAATAGCCAAACAGATGTTATAAACCACATTGAAGCCAAAATACTGAGTTTGCTACTACAACCCGACCTGCAAAGGACAATTGTTGGGCATCCCAATATAGCAGTTTACGTTTTATAGATAATTGTAACAGAGATAGCATTGCTTCTGGGCTCAAATCTATATGCAAAGGAAATGGTATTAGACTACATTCAATTAACTAATACTTTACATAGTACTTGTGAACATGGAGACAAATTTTAATACATGGAAAAAGTTCTTGATTCTTTGCCAAGGCTAGCTCAGAAGTCATGAAGTTTGAAGAGTCCATGGACATATTTCAAATGTCCAAGGTGTTGTGATTCAGGGAGTGCAATGAGGAAATGATTTAGACTTTAACATATATAAAAGATTGAAGGATATGTCAAAACTATATCAAAAGAAGTTTATGAGACAAAATTATGAAAAACAAAAAAACATAGCTCAATTATGAAGAGTTTTTTCTAGGAACAAAAAGGTCAAGGGTTTAAGTCTTCTCTAAACTATGAAACCATATGTTGAAGGGATGAACAAGAGCGATGCAAATGGATAGATATAGAATCAACATTTTTCTCACACCGAGCACTCTGAGAGAAGAGTGTCTGGTAAAAAAGAAAGTTAATATTCTTATTTTCGTTGAGGTGCTCCTAAGGCCTATAAAAGGGAGAGGAGAGCTCATGGCAAGGCAGAGATTCTAGATCAAGGTGGATGTGCTACTAGAATTTTGAATGGGCTTGGGATTGTGAATCAAAAGGGTGTATGAGACCAACAATGAGAAGAGATGAAGTGGCCATTATTGTCTATTGGGATATTACGTCAAAATTCTAATATCTCCTCCTTAAGCTCCATCAAATCTTACATCTCAATCTATTTACCTATCTTACTTTTAAACCACTCCAAGTAACAGAGCAAACTTAATCTAATTGAATCTAATT
>NW_028230847.1:0-27379 GCF_043228905.1 Azolla caroliniana | reverse complement strand
GGAGTGAGTTGAGAGGAGCCCTTGAGTAAATGAACATTTTCATACCTGGCTCGTGTGATATCGGATTTTTGTGTTCAAACATGCGAATCGAAGCTAACAACGCTAGCTATGATATGGAATTAAAAAATCAAAATTTTGAGACTCAGGTCGAGAGACATGACGAAATTACCAAATTTTAGGGGTGAGTTGAGAAGAGCTAGTAGGTAAATCAAAATGTACATACCTGGCTCGTGTGATATCGGATTTTTGTGTTCAAACATGCGAATCGAAGCTAACAACGATAGCTATAAGATGGACTTAAAAATTCAAAATTTTGAGACTCAGGTCGAGAGACATGACGAAATTAACAAACATGAGTAGTGAGTTGAGAGGTGCCCTTGAGTAAATAAACATTTTCATACCTGGCTCGTGTGATATCGGATTTTTGTGTTCAAACATGCGAATCGAAGCTAACAACGCTAGCTATGATATGGAATTAAAAAATCAAGATTTTGAAACTCAGGTCGAGAGACAATTAGGTAAATGAAAATGTCCATACCTGGCTCGTGTGATATCGGATTTTTGTTTTTAAACATGCGAATCGAAGCTAACAACGCTAGCTATGATATGGAATTAAAAAATCAAGATTTTGAAACTCAGGTCGAGAGACATGACGAAATTAACAAACGTGAGTAGTGAGTGGAGAGGAGCCCTTGAGTAAATGAAAATGTTCATACCTGGCTCGTGTGATATCGGGTTTTTGTGTTCAAACATGCGATTCGAAGCTAACAACGCTAGCTATGATATGGAATTAAAAAATCAAGATTTTGAAACTCAGGTCGAGAGACATGACAAAATTACAAAATTTGAGGAGTGAGTTGAGAAGAGCTAGTAGGTAAATGAAAATGCGATTCAAACATGCGATTCGAAGCTAACAACGCTAGCTATGATATGGAATTAAAAAATCCAGATTTTGAAACTCAGGTCGAGAGACATGACGAAATTAACAAACATGAGTAGTGAGTTGAGAGGAGCCCTTGAGTAAATGAACATTTTCATACCTGGCTCGTGTGATATCGGATTTTTGTGTTCAAACATGCGATTCGAAGCTAACAACGCTAGCTATGATATGGAATTAAAAAATAAAGATTTTGAAACTCAGGTCGAGAGACATGACGAAATTAACAAATTTGAGGAGTGAGTTGAGAGGAACCCTTGAGTAAATAAAAATGTTCATACCTGGCTCGTGTGATATCGGATTTTTGTGTTCAAACATGCGAATCGAAGCTAACAACGCTAGCTATAAAATGGACTTAAAAATTCAAAATTTTGAGACTCAGGTTGAGAGACATGACGAAATTACCAAATTTGAGGGGTGAGTTGAGAAGAGCTAGTAGGTAAATTAAAATGTTCATACCTGGCTCGTGTGATATCGGATTTTTGTGTTCAAACATGCGAATCGAAGCTAACAACGCTAGCTATAAGATGGACTTAAAAATTCAAAATTTTGAGACTCAGGTCGAGAGACATGACGAAATTAACAAACATGAGTAGTGAGTTGAGAGGAGCCCTTGAGTAAATGAACATTTTCATACCTGGCTCGTCTGATATCGGATTTTTGTGTTTAAACATGCGAATCGAAGCTAACAACGCTAGCTATGATATGGAATTAAAAAATCAAGATTTTGAAACTCAGGTCGAGAGACATGACGAAATTAACAAATTTGAGTAGTGAGTTGACAAGAGCTAGTAGGTAAATGAAAATGTCCATACCTGGCTCCTGTGATATCGGATTTTTGTGTTCAAACATGCGAATCGAAGCTAACAACGCTAGCTATAAGATGGACTTAAAAATTCAAAATTTTGAGACTCAGGTCGAGAGACATGACGAAATTACCAAATTTGAGGAGTGAGTTCAGAGGAGCCCTTGAGTAAATGAAAATGTCCATACCTGGCTCGTGTGATATCGCATTTTTGTGTTTAAACATGCGAATCGAAGCTAACAACGCTAGCTATGATATGGAATTAAGAAATCAAGATTTTGAAACTCAGGTCGAGAGACATGACGAAATTACCAAATTTTAGGGGTGAGTTGAGAAGAGCTAGTAGGTAAATTAAAATGTTCATACCTGGCTCGTGTGATATCGGATTTTTGTGTTCAAACATGCGAATCGAAGCTAACAACGCTAGCTATGATATGGAATTAAAAAATCAAGATTTTGAAACTCAGGTCGAGATACATGACGAAATTACCAAACATGAGTAGTGAGTTGAGAGGAGCCCTCGAGTAAATGAAAATGTTCATACCTGGCTCGTGTGATATCGGATTTTTGTGTTCAAACATGCGATTCGAAGCTAACAACGCTAGCTATGATATGGAATTAAAAAATCAAGATTTTGAAACTCAGGTCGAAAGACATGACGAAATTAACAAACATGAGTAGTGAGTTGAGAAAAGCTACTAGGTAAATGAAAATGTCCATACCTGGCTCGTGTGATATCGGATTTTTGTGTTTAAACATGCGAATCGAAGCTAACAACGCTAGCTATGATATGGAATTAAAAAATCAAGATTTTGAAACTCAGGTCGAGAGACATGACGAAATTAACAAACATGAGTAGTGAGTTGAGAGGAGCCCTTGAGTAAATGAAAATGTTCATACCTGGCTCGTGTGATATCGGATTTTTGTGTTCAAACATGCGATTCGAAGCTAACAACGCTAGCTATGATATGGAATTAAAAAATCAAAATTTTGAGACTCAGGTCGAGAGACATGACGAAATTAACAAACATGAGTACTGAGTTGAGAGGAGCCCTTGAGTAAATGAACATTTTCATACCTGGCTCGTCTGATATCGGATTTTTGTGTTTAAACATGCGAATCGAAGCTAACAACGCTAGCTATGATATGGAATTAAAAAATCAAGATTTTGAAACTCAGGTCGAGAGACATGACGAAATTACCAAATTTGAGGGGTGAGTTGAGAAGAGCTAGTAGGTAAATTAAAATGTTCATACCTGGCTCGTGTTATATCGGATTTTTGTGTTCAAACATGTGAATCGAAGCTAACAACGCTAGCTATAAGATGGACTTAAAAATTCAAAATTTTGAGACTCAGGTCGAGAGACATGACGAAATTAACAAACATGGGTAGTGAGTTGAGAGGAGCCCTTGAGTAAATGAACATTTTCATACCTGGCTCGTGTGATATCGGATTTTTGTGTTCAAACATGCGAATCGAAGCTAACAACGCTAGCTATAAGATGGACTTAAAAATTCAAAATTTTGAGACTCAGGTCGAGAGACATGACGAAATTAACAAACATGAGTAGTGAGTTGAGAAGAGCTAGTAGGTAAATGAAAATGTCCATACCTGGCTCCTATGATATCGGATTTTTGTGTTCAAACATGCGAATCGAAGCTAACAACGCTAGCTATGATATGGAATTAAAAAATCAAGATTTTGAAACTCAGGTCGAGATACATGACGAAATTACCAAATTTGAGGAGTGAGTTGAGAGGAGCCCTTGAGTAAATGAAAATGTTCATACCTGGCTCGTGTGATATCGGATTTTTGTGTTCAAACATGCGATTCGAAGCTAACAACGCTAGCTATGATATGGAATTAAAAAATCCAGATTTTGAAACTCAGGTCGAGAGACATGACGAAATTAACAAACATGAGTAGTGAGTTGAGAGGAGCCCTCGAGTAAATGAAAATGTTCATACCTGGCTCGTGTGATATCGGATTTTTGTGTTCAAACATGCGATTCGAAGCTAACAACGCTAGCTATGATATGGAATTAAAAAATCAAGATTTTGAAACTCAGGTCGAAAGACATGACGAAATTAACAAACATGAGTAGTGAGTTGAGAAAAGCTACTAGGTAAATGAAAATGTCCATACCTGGCTCGTGTGATATCGGATTTTTGTGTTTAAACATGCGAATCGAAGCTAACAACGCTAGCTATGATATGGAATTAAAAAATCAAGATTTTGAAACTCAGGTCGAGAGACATGACGAAATTAACAAACATGAGTAGTGAGTTGAGAGGAGCCCTTGAGTAAATGAAAATGTTCATACCTGGCTCGTGTGATATCGGATTTTTGTGTTCAAACATGCGATTCGAAGCTAACAACGCTAGCTATGATATGGAATTAAAAAATCAAAATTTTGAGACTCAGGTCGAGAGACATGACGAAATTAACAAACATGAGTAGTGAGTTGAGAGGAGCCCTTGAGTAAATGAACATTTTCATACCTGGCTCGTCTGATATCGGATTTTTGTGTTTAAACATGCGAATCGAAGCTAACAACGCTAGCTATGATATGGAATTAAAAAATCAAGATTTTGAAACTCAGGTCGAGAGACATGACGAAATTACCAAATTTGAGGGGTGAGTTGAGAAGAGCTAGTAGGTAAATTAAAATGTTCATACCTGGCTCGTGTTATATCGGATTTTTGTGTTCAAACATGTGAATCGAAGCTAACAACGCTAGCTATAAGATGGACTTAAAAATTCAAAATTTTGAGACTCAGGTCGAGAGACATGACGAAATTAACAAACATGGGTAGTGAGTTGAGAGGAGCCCTTGAGTAAATGAACATTTTCATACCTGGCTCGTGTGATATCGGATTTTTGTGTTCAAACATGCGAATCGAAGCTAACAACGCTAGCTATAAGATGGACTTAAAAATTCAAAATTTTGAGACTCAGGTCGAGAGACATGACGAAATTAACAAACATGAGTAGTGAGTTGAGAAGAGCTAGTAGGTAAATGAAAATGTCCATACCTGGCTCCTATGATATCGGATTTTTGTGTTCAAACATGCGAATCGAAGCTAACAACGCTAGCTATGATATGGAATTAAAAAATCAAGATTTTGAAACTCAGGTCGAGATACATGACGAAATTACCAAATTTGAGGAGTGAGTTGAGAGGAGCCCTTGAGTAAATTAAAATGTTCATACCTGGCTCGTGTGATATCGGATTTTTGTGTTCAAACATGCCAATCGAAGCTAACAACGCTAGCTATGATATGAAATTAAAAAATCCAGATTCTGAAACTCAGGTCGAGAGACATGACGAAATTAACAAATTTGAGGAGTGAGTTGAGACGAGCTAGTAGGTAAATGAAAATGTCCATACCTGGCTCGTGTGATATCGGATTTTTGTGTTTAAACATGCGAATCGAAGCTAACAACGCTAGCTATGATATGGAATTAAAAAATCAAGATTTTGAAACTCAGGTCGAGAGACATGACGAAATTAACATACATGAGTAGTTAGTTGAGAGGAGCCCTTGAGTAAATGAACATTTTCATACCTGGCTCGTGTGATATCGGATTTTTGTGTTCAAACATGCGAATCGAAGCTAACAACACTAGCTATAAGATGGACTTAAAAATTCAAAATTTTGAGACTCAGGTCGAGAGACATGACGAAATTACCAAATTTGAGGAGTGAGTTCAGAGGAGCCCTTGAGTAAATGAAAATGTTCATACCTGGCTCGTGTGATATCGGATTTTTGTGTTCAAACATGCCAATCGAAGCTAACAACGCTAGCTATGATATGGAATTAAAAAATCAAGATTTTGAAACTCAGGTCGAGATACATGACGAAATTACCAAATTTGAGGAGTGAGTTGAGAGGAGCCCTTGAGTAAATGAAAATGTTCATACCTGGCTCGTGTGATATCGGATTTTTGTGTTCAAACATGCCAATCGAAGCTAACAACGCTAGCTATGATATGGAATTAAAAAATCAAGATTTTGAAACTCAGTTCGAGAGACATGACGAAATTACCAAATTTGTGGGGTGAGTTGAGAAGAGCTAGTAGGTAAATTAAAATGTTCATCCCTGGCTCGTGTGATATCGGATTTTTGTGTTCAAACATGCGAATCGAAGCTAACAACGCTAGCTATGATATGGAATTAAAAAATCAAGATTTTGAAACTCAGGTCGAGAGACATGACGAAATTAACAAACATGAGTAGTGAGTTGAGAGGAGCCCTTGAGTAAATGAAAATGTCCATACCTGGCTCGTGTGATATCGGATTTTTGTGTTCAAACATGCGATTCGAAGCTAACAACGCTAGCTATGATATGGAATTAAAAAATCCAGATTTTGAAACTCAGGTCGAGAGACATGACGAAATTAACAAATTTGAGGCGTGAGTTGAGAGGAACCCTTAAGTAATTAAAAATGTTCATACCTGGCTCGTGTGATATCGGATTTTTGTGTTCAAACATGCGAATCGAAGCTAACAACGCTAGCTATAAAATGGACTTAAAAATTCAAAATTTTGAGACTCACGTTGAGAGACATGACGAAATTACCAAATTTGAGGGGTGAGTTGAGAAGAGCTAGTAGGTAAATTAAAATGTTCATACCTGGCTCGTGTGATATCGGATTTTTGTGTTCAAACATGCGATTCGAAGCCAACAACGCTAGGTATGATATGGAATTAAAAAATCAAGATTTTGAAACTCAGGTCGAGAGACATGACGAAATTAACAAACATGAGTAGTGAGTTGAGAAGAGCTAGTAGGTAAATTAAAATGTTCATACCTGGCTCGTGTGATATCGGATTTTTGTGTTCAAACATGCGAATCGAAGCTAACAACGATAGCTATAAGATGGACTTAAAAATTCAAAATTTTGAGACTCAGGTCGAGAGACATGACGAAATTACCAAATTTGAGGAGTGAGTTCAGAGGAGCCCTTGAGTAAATGAAAATGTCCATACCTGGCTCGTGTGATATCGCATTTTTGTGTTTAAACATGCGAATCGAAGCTAACAACGCTAGCTATGATATGGAATTAAGAAATCAAGATTTTGAAACTCAGGTCGAGAGACATGACGAAATTACCAAATTTTAGGGGTGAGTTGAGAAGAGCTAGTAGGTAAATTAAAATGTTCATACCTGGCTCGTGTGATATCGGATTTTTGTGTTCAAACATGCGAATCGAAGCTAACAACGCTAGCTATAAAATGGACTTAAAAATTCAAAATTTTGAGACTCAGGTTGAGAGACATGACGAAATTACCAAATTTGAGGGGTGAGTTGAGAGGAGCCCTTGAGTAAATAAAAATGTTCATACCTGGCTCGTGTGATATCGGATTTTTGTGTTCAAACATGCGAATCGAAGCTAACAACGCTAGCTATAAAATGGACTTAAAAATTCAAATTTTTGAGACTCAGGTTGAGAGACATGACGAAATTACCAAATTTGAGGGGTGAGTTGAGAAGAGCTAGTAGGTAAATTAAAATGTTCATACCTGGCTCGTGTGATTTTTGTGTTTAAACATGCGAATCGAAGCTAACAACGCTAGCTATGATATGGAATTAAAAAATCAAGATTTTGAAACTCAGGTCGAGAGACATGACGAAATTAACAAACATGAGTAGTGAGTTGAGAGGAGCCCTTGAGTAAATGAAAATGTTCATACCTGGCTCGTGTGATATCGGATTTTTGTGTTCAAACATGCGAATCGAAGCTAACAACGCTAGCTATAAGATGGACTTAAAAATTCAAAATTTTGAGACTCAGGTCGAGAGACATGACGAAATTACCAAATTTGAGGAGTGAGTTCAGAGGAGCCCTTGAGTAAATGAAAATGTTCATACCTGGCTCGTGTGATATCGGATTTTTGTGTTCAAACATGCCAATCGAAGCTAACAACGCTAGCTATGATATGGAATTAAAAAATCAAGATTTTGAAACTCAGGTCGAGATACATGACGAAATTACCAAATTTGAGGAGTGAGTTGAGAGGAGCCCTTGAGTAAATGAAAATGTTCATACCTGGCTCGTGTGATATCGGATTTTTGTGTTCAAACATGCGAATCGAAGCTAACAACGCTAACTATGATATGGAATTAAAAAATCTAGATTTTGAAACTCAGGTCGAGAGACATGACGAAATTAACAAATTTGAGGAGTGAGTTGAGAAGAGCTAGTAGGTAAATGAAAATGTCCATACCTGGCTCGTGTGATATCGGATTTTTGTGTTTAAACATGCGAATCGAAGCTAACAACGCTAGCTATGATATGGAATTAAAAAATCAAGATTTTGAAACTCAGGTCGAGAGACATGACGAAATTAACAAACATGAGTAGTGAGTTGACAAGAGCTAGTAGGTAAATGAAAATGTCCATACCTGGCTCCTGTGATATCGGATTTTTGTGTTCAAACATGCGAATCGAAGCTAACAACGCTAGCTATGATATGGAATTAAAAAATCAAGATTTTGAAACTCAGGTCGAGAGACATGACGAAATTAACAAACATGAGTAGTGAGTTGAGAGGAGCCCTTGAGTAAATGAAAATGTTCATACCTGGCTCGTGTGATATCGGATTTTTGTGTTCAAACATGCCAATCGAAGCTAACAACGCTAGCTATGATATGAAATTAAAAAATCCAGATTCTGAAACTCAGGTCGAGAGACATGACGAAATTAACAAATTTGAGGAGTGAGTTGAGACGAGCTAGTAGGTAAATGAAAATGTCCATACCTGGCTCGTGTGATATCGGATTTTTGTGTTTAAACATGCGAATCGAAGCTAACAACGCTAGCTATGATATGGAATTAAAAAATCAAGATTTTGAAACTCAGGTCGAGAGACATGACGAAATTACCAAATTTGTGGGGTGAGTTGAGAAGAGCTAGTAGGTAAATTAAAATGTTCATACCTGGCTCGTGTGATATCGGATTTTTGTGTTCAAACATGCGAATCGAAGCTAACCACGCTAGCTATAAAATGGACTTAAAAATTCAAAATTTTGAGACTCAGGTCGAGAGACATGACGAAATTAACAAACATGAGTAGTGAGTTGAGAGGAGCCCTTGAGTAAATGAACATTTTCATACCTGGCTCGTGTGATATCGGATTTTTGTGTTCAAACATGCGAATCGAAGCTAACAACGCTAGCTATAAGATGGACTTAAAAATTCAAAATTTTGAGACTGAGGTCGAGAGACATGCGTATCGAACATGCGTATCGAAGCTAACAACGCTAGCTATGATATGGAATTAAAAAATCAAGATTTTGAAACTCAGGTCGAGAGACATGACGAAATTAACAAACATGAGTAGTGAGTTGAGACGAGCTAGTAGGTAAATGAAAATGTTCATACCTGGCTCGTGTGATATCCGATTTTTGTGTTTAAACATGCGAATCGAAGCTAACAACGCTAGCTATGATATGGAATTAAAAAATCAAGATTTTGAAACTCAGGTCGAGAGACATGACGAAATTAACAAACATGAGTAGTGAGTTGAGAGGAGCCCTTGAGTAAATGAAAATGTTCATACCTGGCTCGTGTGATATCGGATTTTTGTGTTCAAACATGCGAATCGAAGCTAACAACGCTAGCTATAAGATGGACTTAAAAATTCAAAATTTTGAGACTCAGGTCGAGAGACATGACGAAATTACCAAATTTGAGGAGTGAGTTCAGAGGAGCCCTTGAGTAAATGAAAATGTTCATACCTGGCTCGTGTGATATCGGATTTTTGTGTTCAAACATGCCAATCGAAGCTAACAACGCTAGCTATGATATGGAATTAAAAAATCAAGATTTTGAAACTCAGGTCGAGATACATGACGAAATTACCAAATTTGAGGAGTGAGTTGAGAGGAGCCCTTGAGTAAATGAAAATGTTCATACCTGGCTCGTGTGATATCGGATTTTTGTGTTCAAACATGCGAATCGAAGCTAACAACGCTAACTATGATATGGAATTAAAAAATCTAGATTTTGAAACTCAGGTCGAGAGACATGACGAAATTAACAAATTTGAGGAGTGAGTTGAGAAGAGCTAGTAGGTAAATGAAAATGTCCATACCTGGCTCGTGTGATATCGGATTTTTGTGTTTAAACATGCGAATCGAAGCTAACAACGCTAGCTATGATATGGAATTAAAAAATCAAGATTTTGAAACTCAGGTCGAGAGACATGACGAAATTAACAAACATGAGTAGTGAGTTGACAAGAGCTAGTAGGTAAATGAAAATGTCCATACCTGGCTCCTGTGATATCGGATTTTTGTGTTCAAACATGCGAATCGAAGCTAACAACGCTAGCTATGATATGGAATTAAAAAATCAAGATTTTGAAACTCAGGTCGAGAGACATGACGAAATTAACAAACATGAGTAGTGAGTTGAGAGGAGCCCTTGAGTAAATGAAAATGTTCATACCTGGCTCGTGTGATATCGGATTTTTGTGTTCAAACATGCCAATCGAAGCTAACAACGCTAGCTATGATATGAAATTAAAAAATCCAGATTCTGAAACTCAGGTCGAGAGACATGACGAAATTAACAAATTTGAGGAGTGAGTTGAGACGAGCTAGTAGGTAAATGAAAATGTCCATACCTGGCTCGTGTGATATCGGATTTTTGTGTTTAAACATGCGAATCGAAGCTAACAACGCTAGCTATGATATGGAATTAAAAAATCAAGATTTTGAAACTCAGGTCGAGAGACATGACGAAATTACCAAATTTGTGGGGTGAGTTGAGAAGAGCTAGTAGGTAAATTAAAATGTTCATACCTGGCTCGTGTGATATCGGATTTTTGTGTTCAAACATGCGAATCGAAGCTAACCACGCTAGCTATAAAATGGACTTAAAAATTCAAAATTTTGAGACTCAGGTCGAGAGACATGACGAAATTAACAAACATGAGTAGTGAGTTGAGAGGAGCCCTTGAGTAAATGAACATTTTCATACCTGGCTCGTGTGATATCGGATTTTTGTGTTCAAACATGCGAATCGAAGCTAACAACGCTAGCTATAAGATGGACTTAAAAATTCAAAATTTTGAGACTGAGGTCGAGAGACATGCGTATCGAACATGCGTATCGAAGCTAACAACGCTAGCTATGATATGGAATTAAAAAATCAAGATTTTGAAACTCAGGTCGAGAGACATGACGAAATTAACAAACATGAGTAGTGAGTTGAGTAGAGCTAGTAGGTAAATGAAAATTTCCATACCTGGCTCGTGGGATATCGGATTTTTGTTTTCAAACATGCGAATCGAAGCTAACAACGCTAGCTATGATATGGAATTAAAAAATCAAGATTTTGAGACTCAGGTCAAGAGACATGACGAAATTAACAAACATGAGTAGTGAGTTGAGAAGAGCTAGTAGGTAAATGAAAATGTCCATACCTGGCTCGTGTGATATCGGATTTTTGTGTTCAAACATGCGATTCGAAGCTAACAACGCTAGCTATGATATGGAATTAAAAAATCAAGATTTTGAAACTCAGGTCGAGAGACATGACGAAATTAACAAACATGAGTAGTGAGTTGAGAGGAGCCCTTGAGTAAATGAAAATGTTCATACCTGGCTCGTGTGATATCGGATTTTTGTGTTCAAACATGCGATTCGAAGCTAACAACGCTAGCTATGATATGGAATTAAAAAATCAAGATTTTGAAACTCAGGTCGAAAGACATGACGAAATTACCAAATTTGAGGGGTGAGTTGAGAAGAGCTAGTAGGTAAATTAAAATGTTCATACCTGGCTCGTGTGATATCGGATTTTTGTGTTCAAACATGCAAATCGAAGCTAACAACGCTAGCTATAAGATGGACTTAAAAATTCAAAATTTTGAGACTCAGGTCGAGAGACATGACGAAATTAACAAACATGAGTAGTGAGTTGAGAGGAGCCCTTGAGTAAATGAACATTTTCATACCTGGCTCGTGTGATATCGGATTTTTGTGTTTAAACATGCGAATCGAAGCTAACAACGCTAGCTATGATATGGAATTAAAAAATCAAGATTTTGAAACTCAGGTCGAGAGACATGACGAAATTAACAAACATGAGTAGTGAGTTGACAAGAGCTAGTAGGTAAATGAAAATGTCCATACCTGGCTCCTGTGATATCGGATTTTTGTGTTCAAACATGCGAATCGAAGCTAACAACGCTAGCTATGATATGGAATTAAAAAATCAAGATTTTGAAACTCAGGTCGAGATACATGACGAAATTACCAAATTTGAGGAGTGAGTTGAGAGGAGCCCTTGAGTAAATTAAAATGTTCATACCTGGCTCGTGTGATATCGGATTTTTGTGTTCAAACATGCCAATCGAATCTAACAACGTTAGCTATAAGATGGACATAAAAATTCAAAATTTTGAGACTGAGGTCGAGAGACATGACGAAATCACCAAATTTGAGGAGTGAGTTCAGAGGAGCCCTTGAGTAAATGAAAATGTTCATACCTGGCTGGTGTGATATCGGATTTTTGTGTTCAAACATGTCAATCGAAGCTAACAACGCTAGCTATGATATGGAATTAAAAAATCAAGATTTTGAAACTCAGGTCGAGAGACATGACGAAATTAACAAACATGAGTAGTGAGTTGAGAGGAGCCCTTGAGTAAATGAAAATGTTCATACCTGGCTCGTGTGATATCGGATTTTTGTGTTCAAACATGCCAATCGAAGCTAACAACGCTAGCTATGATATGAAATTAAAAAATCCAGATTCTGAAACTCAGGTCGAGAGACATGACGAAATTAACAAATTTGAGGAGTGAGTTGAGACGAGCTAGTAGGTAAATGAAAATGTCCATACCTGGCTCGTGTGATATCGGATTTTTGTGTTTAAACATGCGAATCGAAGCTAACAACGCTAGCTATGATATGGAATTAAAAAATCAAGATTTTGAAACTCAGGTCGAGAGACATGACGAAATTACCAAATTTGTGGGGTGAGTTGAGAAGAGCTAGTAGGTAAATTAAAATGTTCATACCTGGCTCGTGTGATATCGGATTTTTGTGTTCAAACATGCGAATCGAAGCTAACCACGCTAGCTAGAAAATGGACTTAAAAATTCAAAATTTTGAGACTCAGGTCGAGAGACATGACGAAATTAACAAACATGAGTAGTGAGTTGAGAGGAGCCCTTGAGTAAATGAACATTTTCATACCTGGCTCGTGTGATATCGGATTTTTGTGTTCAAACATGCGTATCGAAGCTAACAACGCTAGCTATGATATGGAATTAAAAAATCAAGATTTTGAAACTCAGGTCGAGAGACATGACGAAATTAACAAACATGAGTAGTGAGTTGAGTAGAGGTAGTAGGTAAATGAAAATTTCCATACCTGGCTCGTGGGATATCGGATTTTTGTGTTCAAACATGCGAATCGAAGCTAACAACGCTAGCTATGATATGGAATTAAAAAATCAAGATTTTGAGACTCAGGTCAAGAGACATGACGAAATTAACAAACATGAGTAGTGAGTTGAGTAGAGCTAGTAGGTAAATGAAAATGTCCATACCTGGCTCGTGTGATATCGGATTTTTGTGTTTAAACATGCGAATCGAAGCTAACAACGCTAGCTATGATATGGAATTAAAAAATCAAGATTTTGAAACTCAGGTCGAAAGACATGACGAAATTACCAAATTTGAGGGGTGAGTTGAGAAGAGCTAGTAGGTAAATTAAAATGTTCATACCTGGCTCGTGTGATATCGGATTTTTGTGTTCAAACATGCGAATCGAAGCTAACAACGCTAGCTATAAGATGGACTTAAAAATTCAAAATTTTGAGACTCAGGTCGAGAGACATGACGAAATTAACAAACATGAGTAGTGAGTTGAGAGGAGCCCTTGAGTAAATGAACATTTTCATACCTGGCTCGTGTGATATCGGATTTTTGTGTTTAAACATGCGAATCGAAGCTAACAACGCTAGCTATGATATGGAATTAAAAAATCAAGATTTTGAAACTCAGGTCGAGAGACATGACGAAATTAACAAACATGAGTAGTGAGTTGACAAGAGCTAGTAGGTAAATGAAAATGTCCATACCTGGCTCCTGTGATATCGGATTTTTGTGTTCAAACATGCGAATCGAAGCTAACAACGCTAGCTATGATATGGAATTAAAAAATCAAGATTTTGAAACTCAGGTCGAGATACATGACGAAATTACCAAATTTGAGGAGTGAGTTGAGAGGAGCCCTTGAGTAAATTAAAATGTTCATACCTGGCTCGTGTGATATCGGATTTTTGTGTTCAAACATGCCAATCGAATCTAACAACGTTAGCTATAAGATGGACATAAAAATTCAAAATTTTGAGACTGAGGTCGAGAGACATGACGAAATCACCAAATTTGAGGAGTGAGTTCAGAGGAGCCCTTGAGTAAATGAAAATGTTCATACCTGGCTGGTGTGATATCGGATTTTTGTGTTCAAACATGTCAATCGAAGCTAACAACGCTAGCTATGATATGGAATTAAAAAATCAAGATTTTGAAACTCAGGTCGAGAGACATGACGAAATTAACAAACATGAGTAGTGAGTTGAGAGGAGCCCTTGAGTAAATGAAAATGTTCATACCTGGCTCGTGTGATATCGGATTTTTGTGTTCAAACATGCCAATCGAAGCTAACAACGCTAGCTATGATATGAAATTAAAAAATCCAGATTCTGAAACTCAGGTCGAGAGACATGACGAAATTAACAAATTTGAGGAGTGAGTTGAGACGAGCTAGTAGGTAAATGAAAATGTCCATACCTGGCTCGTGTGATATCGGATTTTTGTGTTTAAACATGCGAATCGAAGCTAACAACGCTAGCTATGATATGGAATTAAAAAATCAAGATTTTGAAACTCAGGTCGAGAGACATGACGAAATTACCAAATTTGTGGGGTGAGTTGAGAAGAGCTAGTAGGTAAATTAAAATGTTCATACCTGGCTCGTGTGATATCGGATTTTTGTGTTCAAACATGCGAATCGAAGCTAACCACGCTAGCTAGAAAATGGACTTAAAAATTCAAAATTTTGAGACTCAGGTCGAGAGACATGACGAAATTAACAAACATGAGTAGTGAGTTGAGAGGAGCCCTTGAGTAAATGAACATTTTCATACCTGGCTCGTGTGATATCGGATTTTTGTGTTCAAACATGCGTATCGAAGCTAACAACGCTAGCTATGATATGGAATTAAAAAATCAAGATTTTGAAACTCAGGTCGAGAGACATGACGAAATTAACAAACATGAGTAGTGAGTTGAGTAGAGGTAGTAGGTAAATGAAAATTTCCATACCTGGCTCGTGGGATATCGGATTTTTGTGTTCAAACATGCGAATCGAAGCTAACAACGCTAGCTATGATATGGAATTAAAAAATCAAGATTTTGAGACTCAGGTCAAGAGACATGACGAAATTAACAAACATGAGTAGTGAGTTGAGTAGAGCTAGTAGGTAAATGAAAATGTCCATACCTGGCTCGTGTGATATCGGATTTTTGTGTTCAAACATGCGATTCGAAGCTAACAACGCTAGCTATGATATGGAATTAAAAAATCCAGATTTTGAAACTCAGGTCAAGAGACATGACGAAATTAACAAACATGAGTAGTGAGTTGAGAGGAGCCCTTGAGTAAATGAAAATGTCCATACCTGGCTCGTGTGATATCGGATTTTTGTGTTCAAACATGCGAATCGAAGCTAACAACGCTAGCTATGATATGGAATTAAAAAATCCAGATTTTGAAACTCAGGTCGAGAGACATGACGAAATTAACAAACATCAGTAGTGAGTTGAGAGGAGCCCTCGAGTAAATGAAAATGTTCATACCTGGCTCGTGTGATATCGGATTTTTGTGTTCAAACATGCGATTCGAAGTTAACAACGCTAGCTATGATATGGAATTAAAAAATCAAGATTTTGAAACTCAGGTCGAGAGACATGACGAAACTACCAAATTTGAGGAGTGAGTTGAGAGGAGCCCTTGAGTAAATGAAAATGTTCATACCTGGCTCGTGTGATATCGGATTTTTGTGTTCAAACATGCCAATCGAAGCTAACAACGCTAGCTATAAGATGGAATTAAAAATTCAAGATTTTGAAACTCAGGTCGAGAGACATGACGAAATTAACAAACATGAGTAGTGAGTTGAGAGGAGCCCTTCAGTAAATGAAACTGTTCATACCTGGCTCGTGTGATATCGGATTTTTGTGGTCAAACATGCGATTGGAAGCTAACAACGCTAGCTATGATATGGAATTAAAAAATCAAGATTTTGAAACTCAGGTCGAGAGACATGACGAAACTACCAAATTTGAGGAGTGAGTTCAGAGGAGCCCTTGAGTAAATGAAAATGTTCATACCTGGCTCGTGTGATATCGGATTTTTGTGTTCAAACATGCGAATCGAAGCTAACAACGCTAGCTATAAAATGAACTTAAAAATTCAAAATTTTGAGACTCAGGTCGAGAGACATGACGAAATTAACAAACATGAGAAGTGAGTTGAGAGGAGCCCTTGAGTAAATCAAAATGTTCATACCTGGCTCGTGTGATATCGGATTTTTGTGTTCAAACATGCGAATCGAAGCTAACAACGCTAGCTATGATATGGAATTAAAAAATCCAGATTTTGAAACTGAGGTGGAGAGACATGACGAAATTAACAAACATGAGTAGTGAGTTGAGAAGAGCTACTAGGTAAATTAAAATGTCCATACCTGGCTCGTGTGATATCGGATTTTTGTGTTTAAACATGCGAATCGAAGCTAACAACGCTAGCTATAAGATGAAATTAAAAATTCAAGATTTTGAAACTCAGGTCGAGAGACATGACGAAATTACCAAATTTGAGGAGGGAGTTGAGAGGAGCCCTTGAGTAAATGAAAATGTCCATACCTGGCTCGTGTGATATCGGATTTTTTGTGTTTAAACATGCGAATCGAAGCTAACAACGCTAGCTATGATATGGAATTAAAAAATCAAGATTTTGAAACTCAGGTCGAGAGACATGACGAAATTAACAAACATGAGTAGTGAGTTGAGAGGAGCCCTTGAGTAAATGAAAATGTTCATACCTGGCTCGTGTGATATCGGATTTTTGTGTTCAAACATGCGAATCGAAGCTAACAACGCTAGCTATAAAATGAACTTAAAAATTCAAGATTTTGAAACTCAGGTCGAGAGACATGACGAAATTAACAAACATGAGTAGTGAGTTGAGAGGAGCCCTTGAGTAAATGAAAATGTTCATACCTGGCTCGTGTGATATCGGATTTTTGTGTTCAAACATGCGATTCGAAGCTAACAACGCTAGCTATGATATGGAATTAAAAAATCAAGATTTTGAAACTCAGGTCGAGAGACATGACGAAATTAACAAATTTGAGGGGTGAGTTGAGAAGAGCTAGTAGGTAAATTAAAATGTTCATACCTGGCTCGTGTGATATCGGATTTTTGTGTTTAAACATGCGAATCGAAGCTAACAACGCTAGCTATAAAATGAACTTAAAAATTCAAAATTTTGAGACTCAGGTCGAGAGACATGACGAAATTAACAAACATGAGAAGTGAGTTGAGAGGAGCCCTTGAGTAAATCAAAATGTTCATACCTGGCTCGTGTGATATCGGATTTTTGTGTTCAAACATGCGAATCGAAGCTAACAACGCTAGCTATGATATGGAATTAAAAAATCCAGATTTTGAAACTCAGGTCGAGAGACATGACGAAATTAACAAACATGAGTAGTGAGTTGAGAAGAGCTACTAGGTAAATGAAACTGTTCATACCTGGCTCGTGTGATATCGGATTTTTGTGGTCAAACATGCGATTCGAAGCTAACAACGCTAGCTATTATATGGAATTAAAAAATCAAGATTTTGAAACTCAGGTCGAGAGACATGACGAAATTAACAAACATGAGTAGTGAGTTGAGAGGAGCCCTCGAGTAAATGAAAATGTTCATACCTGGCTCGTGTGATATCGGATTTTTGTGTTCAAACATGCGAATCGAAGCTAACAACGCTAGCTATGATATGGAATTAAAAATTCAAGATTTTAAAACTCAGGTCGAGAGACATGACGAAATTAACAAACATGAGTAGTGAGTTGAGAGGAGCCCTTCAGTAAATGAAACTGTTCATACCTGGCTCGTGTGATATCGGATTTTTGTGGTCAAACATGCGATTGGAAGCTAACAACGCTAGCTATGATATGGAATTAAAAAATCAAGATTTTGAAACTCAGGTCGAGAGACATGACGAAACTACCAAATTTGAGGAGTGAGTTCAGAGGAGCCCTTGAGTAAATGAAAATGTTCATACCTGGCTCGTGTGATATCGGATTTTTGTGTTCAAACATGCGAATCGAAGCTAACAACGCTAGCTATAAAATGAACTTAAAAATTCAAAATTTTGAGACTCAGGTCGAGAGACATGACGAAATTAACAAACATGAGAAGTGAGTTGAGAGGAGCCCTTGAGTAAATCAAAATGTTCATACCTGGCTCGTGTGATATCGGATTTTTGTGTTCAAACATGCGAATCGAAGCTAACAACGCTAGCTATGATATGGAATTAAAAAATCCAGATTTTGAAACTGAGGTGGAGAGACATGACGAAATTAACAAACATGAGTAGTGAGTTGAGAAGAGCTACTAGGTAAATTAAAATGTCCATACCTGGCTCGTGTGATATCGGATTTTTGTGTTTAAACATGCGAATCGAAGCTAACAACGCTAGCTATAAGATGAAATTAAAAATTCAAGATTTTGAAACTCAGGTCGAGAGACATGACGAAATTACCAAATTTGAGGAGGGAGTTGAGAGGAGCCCTTGAGTAAATGAAAATGTCCATACCTGGCTCGTGTGATATCGGATTTTTTGTGTTTAAACATGCGAATCGAAGCTAACAACGCTAGCTATGATATGGAATTAAAAAATCAAGATTTTGAAACTCAGGTCGAGAGACATGACGAAATTACCAAATTTGAGGAGTGAGTTCAGAGGAGCCCTTGAGTAATTGAAAATGTTCATACCTGGCTCGTGTGATATCGGATTTTTGTGTTCAAACATGCCAATCGAAGCTAACAACGCTAGCTATAAGATGGAATTAAAAATTCAAGATTTTGAAACTCTGGACGAGAGACATGACGAAATTAACAAACATGAGTAGTGAGTTGAGAGGAGCCCTTCAGTAAATGAAAATGTTCATACCTGGCTCGTGTGATATCGGATTGTTGTGTTCAAACATGTGATTCGAAGCTAACAACGCTAGCTAGAAGATGAAATTAAAAATTCAAGATTTTGAAACTCAGGTCGAGAGACATGACGAAATTACCAAATTTGCGGAGGGAGTTGAGAGGAGCCCTTGAGTAAATTAAAATGTTCATACCTGGCTCGTGTGATATCGGATTTTTGTGGTCAAACATGCCAATCGAAGCTAACAACGCTAGCTATAAGATGAAATTAAAAATTCAAGATTTTGAAACTCAGGTCGAGAGACATGACGAAATTACCAAATTTGAGGAGGGAGTTGAGAGGAGCCCTTGAGTAAATTAAAATGTTCATACCTGGCTCGTGTGATATCGGATTTTTGTGTTCAAACATGCGAATCGAAGATAACAACGCTAGCTATGATATGGAATTAAAAAATCTAGATTTTGAAACTCAGGTCGAGAGACATGACGAAATTAACAAATTTGAGGAGTGAGTTGAGAAGAGCTAGTAGGTAAATGAAAATGTCCATACCTGGCTCGTGTGATATCGGATATTTGTGTTTAAACATGCGAATCGAAGCTAACAACGCTAGCTATGATATGGAATTAAAAAATCCAGATTTTGAAACTCAAGTCGAGAAACATGACGAAATTAACAAACATGAGTAGTGAGTTGAGAAGAGCTACTAGGTAAATGAAAATGTCCATACCTGGCTCGTGTGATATCGGATTTTTCTGTTTAAACATGCGAATCGAAGCTAACAACGCTAGCTATGATATAGAAATAAAAAATCAAGATTTTGAAACTCAGGTCGAGAGACATGACGAAATTAACAAACATGAGTAGTGAGTTGAGCGGAGCCCTTGAGTAAATGAAAATGTTCATACCTGGCTCGTGTGATATCGGATTTTTGTGTTCAAACATGCGATTTGAAGCTAACAACGCTAGCTATCAAATGAACTTAAAAATTCAAAATTTTGAGACTCAGGTTGAGAGACATGACGAAATTACCAAATTTGAGGGGTGAGTTGAGAAGAGCTACTAGGTAAATGAAACTGTCCATACCTGGCTCGTGTGATATCGGATTTTTCTGTTCAAACATGCGAATCGAAGCTAACAACGCTAGCTATAAAATGGGAGTAGTGAGTTGAGAGGAGCCCTTGAGTAAATCAAAATGTTGATACCTGGCTCGTGTGATATCGGATTTTTGTGTTCAAACATGCAAATCGAAGCTAACAACGCTAGCTATGATATGAAATCAAAAAATCAAGATTTTGAAACTCAGGTCGAGAGACTTGACGAAATTAACAAACATCAGTAGTGAGTTGAGAGGAGCCCTTGAGTAAATGAAAATGTTCATACCTGGCTCGTGTGATATCGGATTTTTGTGTTCAAATATGCGATTCGAAGCTAACAACGCTAGCTATGATATGGAATTAAAAAATCAAGATTTTGAAACTCAGGTCGAGAGACATGACGAAATTAACAAACATGAGTAGTGAGTTGAGAAGAGCTACTAGGTAAATGAAAATGTCCATACCTGGCTCGTGTGATATCGGATTTATGTGTTTAAACATGCGAATCGAAGCTAACAACGCTAGCTATGATATGGAATTAAAAAATCAAGATTTTGAAACTCAGGTCGAGAGACTTGACGAAATTACCAAATTTGAGGAGTGAGTTCAGAGGAGCCCTTGAGTAAATGAAAATGTTCATACCTGGCTCGTGTGATATCGGACTTTTGTGTTCAAACATGCCAATCGAAGCTAACAACGCTAGCTATAAGATGGAATTAAAAATTCAAGATTTTGAAACTCTGGTCGAGAGACATGACGAAATTAACAAACATGAGTAGTGAGTTGAGAAGAGCTAGTAGGTAAATCAAAATGTTCATACCTGGCTCGTGTGATATCGGATTTTTGTGTTCAAACATGCCAATCGAAGCTAACAACGCTAGCTATAAGATGGAATTAAAAATTCAAGATTTTGAAACTCTGGTCGAGAGACATGACGAAATTAACAAACATGAGTAGTGAGTTCAGAGGAGCCCTTGAGTAAATGAAACTGTTCATACCTGGGTCGTGTGATATCGGATTTTTGTGGTCAAACATACGATTCGAAGCTAACAACGCTAGCTATGATATGGAATTAAAAAATCAAGATTTTGAAACTCAGGTCGAGAGACATGACGAAATTAACAAACATGAGTAGTGAGTTGAGAGGAGCCCTTGAGTAAATGAAAATGTTCATACCTGGCTCGTGTGATATCGGATTTTTGTGTTCAAACATGCGATTCGAAGCTAACAACGCTAGCTATGATATGGAATTAAAAAATCAAGATTTTGAAACTCAGGTCGAGAGACATGACGAAATTAAATAATTTGAGGAGTGAGTTGAGAAGAGCTAGTAGGTAAATGAAAATGTCCATACCTGGCTCGTGTGATATCGGATTTTTGTGTTTAAACATGCGAGTCGAAGCTAACAACGCTAGCTATGATATGGAATTAAAAAATCTAGATTTTGAAACTCAGGTCGAGAGACATGACGAAATTAACAAATTTGAGGAGTGAGTTGAGAAGAGCTAGTAGGTAAATGAAAATGTCCATACCTGGCTCGTGTGATATCGGATTTTTGTGTTTAAACATGCGAATCGAAGCTAACAACGCTAGCTATAAGATGGAATTAAAAATTCAAGATTTTGAAACTCAGGTCGAGAGACATGACGAAATTAACAAACATGAGTAGTGAGTTCAGAGGAGCCCTTCAGTAAATGAAACTGTTCATACCTGGGTCGTGTGATATCGGATTTTTGTGGTCAAACATGCGATTCGAAGCTAACAACGCTAGCTATAATATGGACATAAAAAATCAAGATTTTGAAACTCAGGTCGAGAGACATGACGAAATTAACAAACATGAGTAGTGAGTTGAGAGGAGCCCTCGGATAAATAAAAATGTTCATACCTGGCTCGTGTGATATCGGATTTTTGTGTTCAAACATGCGAATCGAAGCTAACAACGCTAGCTATGATATGGAATTAAAAAATCTAGATTTTGAAACTGAGGTCGAGAGACATGACGAAATTAACAAATTTTAAGAGTGAGTTGAGAAGAGCTAGTAGGTAAATGAAAATGTCCATACCTAGCTCGTGTGATATCGGATTTTTGTGTTTAAACATGCGAATCGAAGCTAACAACGCTAGCTATGATATGGAATTAAAAAATCAAGATTTTGAAACTCAGGTCGAGAGACATGACGTAATTACCAAATTTGAGGAGTGAGTTGAGAGGAGCCCTTGAGTAAATTAAAATGTTCATATCTAGCTCGTGTGATATCGGATTTTTGTGTTCAAACATGTGAATCGAAGCTAACAACGCTAGCTATGATATGGAATTAAAAAATCAAGATTTAGAAACTCAGGTTGAGAGACATGACGAAATTACCAAATTTGAGTAGTGAGTTGCGAGGAGCCCTTGAGTAAATGAAAATGTTCATACCTAGCTCGAGTGATATCGGATTTTTGTGTTCAAACATGTGAATCGAAGCTAACAACGCTAGCTATGATATGGAATTAAAAAATCAAGATTTTGAAACTCAGGTCGAGAGACATGACGAAATTACCAAACATGAGGAGTGAGTTGAGGAGAGCTAGTAGGTAAATGAAAATGTTCATACCTGGCTCGTGTGATATCGGATTTTTGTGTTCAAACATGCGAATCGAAGCTAACAACGCTAGCTATGATATGGAATTAAAAAATCAAGATTTTGAAACTCAGGTCGAGAGACATGACGTAATTACCAAATTTGAGTAGTGAGTTGAGAGGAACCTTTGAGTAAATTAAAATGTTCATACCTGGCTCGTGTGATATCGGATTTTTGTGTTCAAACATGTGAATCGAAGCTAACAACGCTAGCTATGATATGGAATTAAAAAATCAAGATTTTGAAACTCAGGTTGAGAGACATGACGAAATTACCAAATTTGAGTAGTGAGTTGCGAGGAGCCCTTGAGTAAATGAAAATGTTCATACCTAGCTCGTGTGATATCGGATTTTTGTGTTCAAACATGTGAATCGAAGCTAACAACGCTAGCTATGATATGGAATTAAAAAATCAAGATTTTGAAACTCAGGTCGAGAGACATGACGAAATTACCAAACATGAGGAGTGAGTTGAGGAGAGCTAGTAGGTAAATGAAAATGTTCATACCTGGCTCGTGTGATATCGGATTTTTGTGTTCAAACATGCGAATCGAAGCTAACAATGCTAGCTATGATATGGAATTAAAAAATCAAGATTTTAAAACTCAGGTCGAGAGACATGACGTAATTACCAAATTTGAGTAGTGAGTTGAGAGGAACCTTTGAGTAAATTAAAATGTTCATACCTGGCTCGTGTGATATCGGATTTTTGTGTTCAAACATGCGATTCGAAGCTAACAACGCTAGCTATGATATGAAATCAAAAAATCAAGATTTTGAAACTCAGGTTGAGAGACATGACGAAATTACCAAATTTGAGTAGTGAGTTGCGAGGAGCCCTTGAGTAAATGAAAATGTTCATACCTAGCTCGTGTGATATCGGATTTTTGTGTTCAAACATGTGAATCGAAGCTAACAACGCTAGCTATGATATGGAATTAAAAAATCAAGATTTTGAAACTCAGGTCGAGAGACATGACGAAATTACCAAACATGAGGAGTGAGTTGAGGAGAGCTAGTAGGTAAATGAAAATGTTCATACCTGGCTCGTGTAATATCGGATTTTTGTGTTCAAACATATGAAACGAAGCTAACAACGGTAGCTATGATATGGAATTAAAAAATCAAGATTTTCAACCTCAGGTCGAGAGACATGACGAAATTAGCAAACATGAGTCGTGAGTTGAGAGGAGCCCTTGAGTAAATGAAAATGTTCATACCTGGCTCGTGTGATATCGGATTTTTGTGTTCAAACATGCGATTCGAAGCTAACAACGCTAGCTATGATATGGAATTAAAAAATCAAGATTTTGAAACTCAGGTCGAGAGACATGACGAAATTAACATACATGAGTAGTTAGTTGAGAGGAGCCCTTGAGTAAATGAAAATGTTCATACCTGGCTCGTGTGATATCGGATTTTTGTGTTCAAACATGCGATTCGAAGCTAACAACGCTAGCTATAATATGGATTTAAAAAATCAAGATTTTGAAACTCAGGTCGAGAGACATGACGTAATTACCAAATTTGAGTAGTGAGTTGAGAGAAGCCTTTGAGTAAATGAAAATGTTTATACCTGGCTCGTGTGATATCGGATTTTTGTGTTCAAACATGGGATTCGAAGCTAACAACGCTAGCTATGATATGGAATTAAAAAATCAAGATTTTGAAACTCAGGTCGAGAGGCATGATGAAATTACCAAATTTGAGGAGTGAGTTGAGAAGAGCTAGTAGGTAAATGAAAATGTTCATACCTCGCTCGTGTGATATCGGATTTTTGCGTTCAATCATGCGATTCGAAGCTAACAACGCTAGCTATGATATGGAATTAAAAAATCAAGATTTTGAAACTCACGTCTAGAGACATGACGAAATTACCAAATTTGAGGACTGAGTTGAGAGGAGCCCTTGAGTAAATTAAAATGTTCATACCTGGCTCGTGGGATATCGGATTTTTGTGTTCAAACATGCGATTCGAAGCTAACAACGCTAGCTATGATATGGAATTAAAAAATCAAGATTTTGAAACTCAGGTTGAGAGACATGTCGAAATTACCCAATTTGAGGAGTGAGTTGAGAAGAGCTAGTAGGTAAATGAAAATGTTCATACCTGGCTCGTGTGATATCGGATTTTTGTGTTCAAACATGCGAATCGAAGCTAACAACGCTAGCTATGATATGGAATCAAAAAATCAAGATTTTCAAACTCAGGTCGAGAGACATGACGAAATTACCAAGTTTGAGTAGTGAGTTGCGAGAAGCCCTTGAGTAAATGAAAAAGTTCATACCTGGCTCGTGTGATATCGGATTTTTGTGTTCAAACATGTGATTCGAAGCTAACAACGCTAGCTATGATATGGAATTAAAAAATCAAGATTTTGAAACTCAGGTCGAGAGACATGACGAAATTACCAAATTTGAGGAGTGAGTTGAGGAGAGCTAGTAGGTAAATGAAAATGTTCATACCTGGCTCGTGTGATATCGGATTTTTGTGTTCAAACATGTGATTCGAAGCTAACAACGGTAGCTATGATATGGAATTAAAAAATCAAGATTTTCAACCTCAGGTCGAGAGACATGACGAAATTAACATACATGAGTAGTGAGTTGAGAGGAGCCCTTGAGTAAATGAAAATGTTCATACCTGGCTCGTGTGATATCGGATTTTTGTGTTCAAACATGCGATTCGAAGCTAACAACGCTAGTTATGATATGGAATTAAAAAATCAAAATTTTGACTCTCAGGTCGAGAGACATGACGAAATTAACAAACATGAGTAGTGAGTTGAGAGGAGCCCTTGAGTAAATGAAAATGTTCATACCTGGCTCGTGTGAAATCCGATTTTTGTGTTCCAACATGCGATTCGAAGCTAACAACGCTAGCTATGATATGGAATTAAAAAATCAAGATTTTGAAACTCATGTTTAGAGACATGACGAAATTACCAAATTTGAGGAGTGAGTTGAGAAGAGCCCTTGAGTAAATTAGAATGTTCATACCTGGCTCGTGGGATATCGGATTTTTGTATTCAAACATGTGAATCGAAGCGAACAACGCTAGCTATGATATGGAATTATAAAATCAAGATTTTGAAACTCAGGTCGAGAGACATGACGAAATTACCAAACATGAGGAGTGAGTTGAGGAGAGCTAGTAGGTAAATGAAAATGTTCATACCTGGCTCGTGTAATATCGGATTTTTGTGTTCAAACATGTGAAACGAAGCTAACAACGGTAGCTATGATATGGAATTAAAAAATCAAGATTTTGAAACTCACGTCTAGAGACATGAGGAAATTACCAAATTTGAGGAGTGAGTTGAGGAGAGCTAGTAGGTAAATGAAAATGTTCATACCTGTCTCGTGTAATATCGGATTTTTGTGTTCAAACATGCGAAACGAAGCTAACAACGCTAGCTATGATATGGAATTAAAAAATCAAGATTTTGAAACTCAGGTCGAGAGACATGATGAAATTACCAAATTTGAGTAGTGAGTTGAGAGGAGCCCTTGAGTAAATGAAAATGTTCATACCTAGCTCGTGTGATATCGGATTTTTGTGTTCAAACATGCGATTCGAAGCTAACAACGCTAGCTATGATATGGAATTAAAAAATCAAAATTTTGACTCTCAGGTCGAGAGACATGACGAAATTAACAAACAGGAGTAGTGAGTTGACAGGAGCCCTTGAGTAAATGAAAATGTTCATACCTGGCTCGTGTGAAATCCGATTTTTGTGTTCCAACATGCGATTCGAAGCTAACAACGCTAGCTATGATATGGAATTAAAAAATCAAGATTTTGAAACTCAGGTCGAGAGACATGACGAAATTACCAAATTTGAGGAGTGAGTTGAGAAGAGCCCTTGAGTAAATTAGAATGTTCATACCTGGCTCGTGGGATATCGGATTTTTGTATTCAAACATGTGAATCGAAGCGAAGAACGCTAGCTATGATATGGAATTAAAAAATCAAGATTTTGAAACTCAGGTCGAGAGACATGACGAAATTACCAAACATGAGGAGTGAGTTGAGGAGAGCTAGTAGGTAAATGAAAATGTTCATACCTGGCTCGTGTAATATCGGATTTTTGTGTTCAAACATGTGAAACGAAGCTAACAACGGTAGCTATGATATGGAATTAAAAAATCAAGATTTTGAAACTCACGTCTAGAGACATGACGAAATTGCCAAATTTGAGGAGTGCGTTGAGAAGAGCTAGTAGGTAAATGAAAATGTTCATACCTGGCTCGTGTGATATCGGATTTTTGTGTTCAAACATGCGATTCGAAGCTAACAACGCTAGCTATGATATGGAATTAAAAAATCAAGATTTTGAAACTCAGGTCGAGAGACATGACGAAATTACCAAACATGAGGAGTGAGTTGAGAAGAGCTAGTAGGTAAATGAAAATGTTCATACCTCGCTCGTGTGATATCGGATTTTTGCGTTCAATCATGCGATTCGAAGCTAACAACGCTAGCTATGATATGGAATTAAAAAATCAAGATTTTGAAACTCACGTCTAGAGACATGACGAAATTACCAAATTTGAGGACTGAGTTGAGAGGAGCCCTTGAGTAAATTAAAATGTTCATACCTGGCTCGTGTGATATCGGATTTTTGTGTTCAAACATGCGATTCGAAGCTAACAACGCT
>NW_028230846.1:0-27553 GCF_043228905.1 Azolla caroliniana | reverse complement strand
GCCAGAGTCTCATGACATGGCAGCATGGGCAGCCACGTCGGATCGACCCCCCCCCCCCCTCCCACCGCTACTTTCTTCAGACTTCTAAGTTCTTCTTCTTCTTCTTCTTCTTCTTCTTCGGCGCCATTTTCTTCTGAATCATTCTCGTCGTCGTCTTCCTCTTCTACTTCGCCTTCACGTGCGCCTTCTGCGTGAAGTTTCCATTACACCCTGCCGGAGTACAGAAGAAAGAACGAATCAGCGGCAGCGATGGTGGATCACTGTAGTTATATCAGTCATCACACGAATACTAACAGCACTGATAAGCAGAACGCCGTCAGCGCAGACCACAAATGCATGCAATACCATGCTTCTCATCTCGCAGGCCTCAAACGTCTCTCAGAGCGAGCAAGCAATGGAATCAACAGAGCTAGCCATAGACAATATACGCATGGAAATGGACATGGTCATCATCTTCATCAGTCTGCAAGCTACACAGGAAAACGTGGAAACTGCTTAACGAAAAACGATGGATTAAGCTCCTCGTTAACGAATAGTATTATCTCCACCACTGATTCTGCGTCAGATTTATATAGTAATCTGGCTATGGCGGTAATAGATCATCTGAGAGCCTGTACTACTATCGGGGTCTCCATAGCTCCAGGCCTCTCAGAAGAAGAGTTCTGCAGGATTGAATCGAGTGCGCCGTTTCCTTTCACGTTTCCTCCTGATCTGAAATCCATTCTCAGAGAAGGTCTTCCTGTTGGATATGGCTTCCCAGACTGGAGGTCTTTATCAATGGAAGGTAATTTGAAACATCTTCTTTTTCTTTTCAACCTTCCAGCCATCGGTCTCTGCTATGAAGTGGCAAGAAATAGATTCTGGCTTCCTGATCAATGGGGACCTAAACCTTCGTGCATTCATAAAGCTCTTTGTATCGCTCGATCTTTTCTCAGTAAAGCTCCTCATCTTGTTCCTCTGTATAGAAACTTCTACATTCCTTCTGCTTCGACTCCATTAAACCAGGAAGGAAATAATTCACATGATCCTGTGTTCTTTGTCTGTGGAAGTCATGTCTCTGTCTGTACCTTCGATCTTAAAGGTTTCTTCGAGAACATTCACAAATTCATAAATTGCAAAGAAGTTCTCGATGATTCTTTGTTGAAGAACCATTTCGATGGATTAAGCTTTGATTTCTTCAACAATTACGATCATTTCAAAGATTGTCTCGACCTTAATGCAGATGATTTCTTTGAAAAAACTCAAGAAAATTTCAAAGGAAGCTTTGATCTGAGCACTAGAGACGTTTTCGAGAAGATTTACGATTTCAAAGTTAGAAATGACAGTATATTTCTTGAATCTGATACGATTAGCTTGAATAATAAGGTTTTTGTCGATAAGAATGAGGATCAAGGCTTGTCTGGCCGTTCTGTGAATGAACTTTCTCGTCTTTATGGAGATGATCAAATTAAACAGGAAGAGTTCATAACTGGGAATTTGGAAGGATGGGGAAGAATCTTGGATATAATTGCGGTGGCCAAGAGGAATTCTTGTCATTCTAATGAAATGAGGAAATTACGCTTTGTTTCACACCATGACATTAATATGAGCAGCTGTAAGCGATTCAAGTCCCATTTTGCGCACCAATTGAACACTAGATCAAGCAGAAGGATAGAGTTCTGGAGCGATCTGGCAGAGAAATTAGCTGAAGAAAATGGCGATAAATCACTTATACTCTCAGGAGCGATCATTAATGGATCTTCATCTTGTCTGAATGTATCGAATGAATATTCTTCCTGTATCATGGATAATGCCTTGAATAGAATCAATGGCTTGTCTTCTGCTTCTGCTTCTTCTTCTTCTTCTTGTCTCAACACCTTGCAGGATGGATCAATCACTGCTTATTGTTCATCAATACCTGTAAGAAAATCCTTGTATAATACCGCCACTGAAGGGAAATTAGTCAGCTCTGATGATTATCTAAACACAAAGTCAGATCAGGCTATACACCCTATGGTTATTCCTTACTGGCTTGACAGATTCTTTGACAAAATGGCTTTCCTGCTCAGAACTGGGGGATGGGAAGAGATGGAAATAAGTGAGATGCTCGATCCTAGTGGTTCATTAGATCCGCAGAAAAACAAAGAAAGATGTGAGTATGATGGTTATGTGCCAATTGATCATAATCTCGTAGGGAATGTATTATCCTTGGGTCATGTAGGATCTCAATCTATTGCAACCTAATTATGATAACATGTTTTTTATAAGGTGCAGAAAAACATGGTTTGCATGGCATCAGGAACATAGAAATGTTTGAATGGATCAGAATTCAATCACAACAATCATTTCATGGTATTTGTATTGGTGCTAATTACATTCATCCCTTTAAGGTCCATGGACCATCATATCCTATGGTATCTACATAATGGTAACTATACCATCTTTTTGAAGACCATTAATGCTTTGCAATCCCTTCCAAAAAACTCAAACTGTTTTTCATTGTTTACTGAACAAAGTCGCTAAAAGGCTTGTCTTGTCTTTGTGAACAAGTTATTGTAGATGTCAGGCCAGACAATAAGTGAAAATACTTACAAATCACATATTCAAATATTTTTCGTATTGAATGGTTGTGAATGATCACTTAATGTGGGGACAAATTACAATACTTCTCTGTCTCTGACTTCGGTGTCCACCGGGCAGCTGGTTTGTACATATATTACTGATGCAAACTTAATACATTTATTTTTTATGCAATCTCTTTAATTACATACTACATATATGCGGTGCGTGATTTCAATGAGGTAAAGGTAAAAAAACATATGGAGCGTTGGGAAAGAGGGGTATCCTTTTCCGCTTCTAGACTAATTAATGTTTTCACGTTGTGCACAACATATCATGCTCTGATGGGGTGCACATTGACTCCACTAAACACACAAACACACTGGATTAGTTGTAAACACTTGTAGTGTGCCTTACTACTAGTATTAATCCAGTGTGTTGTGACCTTTTTGGAGTGTCTCAAGAGTCAATAATATTTAAGGTGCAGTTGTGTGTGTGTGTGTGTGTGTGTGTGTGTGTGTGTGTGAGAGAGAGAGAGAGAGAGAGAGAGAACATTTTTGAAGTATGCACGTCTCAATTATTCTAAGGGTGTTGTGCATTTGTCTCGTCTCTCCCTTATCATCACCACTATAACCATCATCATTCTTAGAGATGTTTTGTGGGGGTGTATGGAAAGAGACTTTTGGTAGAGCCACTTCCTTTATAGAGAAATGTGTTTCCTTTGTTGCTCGCTAGCACTTCCGTTTAGAACGGATCCCCCCGAGAGTGTCGGTATCCTTTTCAACCCTCTCTTGAAAGTGCATTTTGTAAAGCCCAAAGTTAACAAAATGTGAAAGGTGCAGTTATGTCTTGACTTTAGACATCCGTGTATACTCCTCTTTCGTGAGCAATTTCCTTTGAAAGGCATTAAATTTGTTCACGATTTTCAGCCCTTGGGTTGTGGATAGTGAACGTGTAAAGTCGTTTTTTCAAGGAGAAAAGAACTTACACCTTCATGGTTGAGACAACAAACGGTACATGTGCACATGATTACTTTTATATATTGAATTTTTTAAAGAACTTTTATGGGGTACACCATAAGAAATTATTTGTTAGATTGAATCCTTGGGGATGTCTAAATTCAAGGACATATTGCATGAAAGCAGTGCTTTCAAATTGTGCTTTGGCCTGTAATGTCTTATTTATATTAGTGATGGTAAAAGAAGCTAAGGAGGGCCGATGGATTTCTCCTAGATCAAAATTGAGTACTATTATCAGATCCGCATTCAAACAAATATATTATTATCTTTTATGTTTCCTCCCCTTAATATAAAATAAGATAATGTGTTAAGGATTCTCTTCACATTACGAGCACTCTAATAAGGGCCGCAACCACAAATATCGCAGACATTGGATTCTCAACGCTTTTAATGATGCTCGAACTTAATAGGGCCATAACATGGTAAAGTTCATAAACTTACCATCATTAAATGTTCACTAGGTTTGCCAATAGATTTTGTCATGCTATTGGCCCACTTCTATTAATTATAAAGAAAGAATTTTGATATTTTGACGGTTGGCCTAAATCTTGGTCAAGAAGCAACATAAAGCTTGATTTTAGGATCTAGACACTATGAAGATTCTCATTTTGGAGGCACCTATAGGGTCTTTATTGGAACCTTTACACTAAGCCTTTTTTCCCACCTTATTTCAAACTCCTAAGCCCCAATTTGTAGAGGCCTACACAGGCAACGTTTAAAGTTCTTGTTTCTTGAGATGCGAGGCAACCTTGCTACTCAAACCATGACCATCTACTTTGACTTGATTTTAGCTTCAGCGAACTCCTTTGGGTATTTGGGTGTGCTTATTCTAGTTCCATTACAAGGTCACATAGCTTATGTATCATAATTTATTGTGTAGTTGACTTTGGACTTTGACAAGAGGATACTTAATCCTCATAATGAGTTGAATGGAATAATAATGTTTCCAAGTTCAATTAAACTAACAAGGAGTGCATATAAATGTTGGCAATTCAAATATTGTAATGTGACAATCTCACACTTTGTTCGTTAGTTTATTCCTTCCGTGGTTTTAAGTTGAGCCTCTCACTACTTCACTGGACAATTTATTGCAAATGAGATTTAGTGATGTATTTTTAGGTAAACCTATTACCAATGTAGAAAAAGAGATTGTACGATATAATTATTGATATTTAAATAAGTAAAAATTGCTCATGTATATTACATGAGTGTATCGTCATTGATAGGAATTGGCAACGGTTCGCCAAATAGGTTAAGCCTTAACCGGTTTGAGAGTTTTTAAACTTGAACCAAACCAATGGGCAAACCAGTTAATGCTAAACCGTTTTAGGAACTGGTTCGAACAAACCGTTTTAGCCTTAATTAGTTTAGGAATTGGTTTGGGTCAGCTAGAGCCTTGCCAAACCGAGCTCAAACTAGTTAAGGAGGCTCAAGCCTGAACCGACCCAAACCGACCCATCTAAAAACGTTTTAACGGTTGGGTTTAGGCTTCAAGCAACCTGTTGCCAATTCCTAATTGTCAAATAAGATATTGAGGTCTTTTGCATGGATCCCTAAACATGATCCTAAAATGATACATGGGTGGGAGTTTGATGGTGATAATTACAACGGTCTTACAATAGGGAGGCCAATTGTGAGGATTAAGTGTGAGATGGAGAAATATATGAATATTGATCACAGTCTACATGGATGGATGATATCATGTTACTCTATTTCGTATCCTGTAGAACAAATGTAGTAATTGGCCATAGAAACGTTGCTCAATGTTTTCTTCATCATGAAGCTCAATACAAGCTAAATCCCTAAACTCAAATAATCAAACATTTAGCATTTCAAATTGTCCTCATTAACTATATATGAAGTGCAATGGATGTTTTCTATCATGATGCATAAAAGAGAAGTGTGTGGTCACCTAACACCCATTGAAGTGAATACAAACACAAGGGTAACATGCTTGCCGAGACCACAATATAGATCACTTTTTTTATGACTTCAAATTATTGAAACCATTGAAAGAGCATATAAGCACCCCCCCCAATTTGTGGAATATGAGTGATATTGTTATTTGCCTAAAGGTGATACCTAACATGTAATCGACCTACCCCTTCTCACTCTTAATAAATTAACTAAGTCATATTTCTATATCCATAGTCAATAAAAATAAATAAATGCAATAAAAAATGTTAGGGTCTTACCTTATTTTTCCTCACTACCTACCCAAATTACATTTTGGACATAGTAGATTCTTCACCATATTGAATGATGATGCTAGAGATGTAATTTCATTCTAATTTGCATTTTGACCAAGTATTATTATCTATAATTTCTCTGATATTGACATTAGACAAGAAAGTTTACTTTACGACCAGACCATTCTTTGTCCATCTATGTAAAATTCCATACATTTAGTTAAAAGAAGACATGATGGTCAGTCACCTTGTTCCACCAATTTAGGGTAGTTAAGGTAGTTCGAAAATAATTTGAAGAGTAGTTCAAAGTAATTGATAAATCCTTTTCTAGTAAAATGATATAGACAAAATAAAATGGACACGATTTTATTGCCATTACCCAATTGACGTTCATTTATACAATTGTTCCCACAATTTGACGCACAAATAAGTAAACCTAGGCCACCCCAAGATTTCATTAGATCTTCTGTGAATTAAAAAAGGTGATAATTGAAGCTAACATAAAGTAAAATTAGAGTTTGGATGATCGAAGAAGAATAACTTATTATAAGGTTTTACTTTATATTGGGGGATTTATTTTGGACTTCAAATAGGCATTCTACTCTTCCACATGCATGTTTATAAGTTATAAGTTATAACCATACATCAACCGACCACTTTAAAGGTACTAGCCATTCTTTTAAACAATTGAGCTATCCACATCTATTCTATATACATATGGTGCCATATAATGATTTGCATTCATAACATAGAACTATGTTGTGTGCTCCATATCCACAACCAACTCAAAATTATTTTCATACAAAAATTCCGGTTTTCAATCAAATGCAAAACACATGAGACTTTAAGAAACTAAACTAAATCTTTCTCTCTACATCCCTGTTATCTCTACATAGACCAAAATCATGAACAAGCAAAGTATTATTAACTACAATGGTTACACTTCACTTTAGTCATATATAGGCTGATGACTTTGCCCAAAACGAAGACATCAAGTCATCATTTATGCCATCCTAAATCAATTTTAGCCCCTTCTTTGTTGGGAATTTTTTTTTTCTAGGTTCTTGTTTGGATATTATTATGAAAATATAACACTACGATGCAAGCTTTCTAAGGGTAAAGATTTCCTTGATCCATAGTTTCACAATCTCCATTTGATTTATTGCAATACTTCCTCCTAATATTTTTGAAACTTGGAACTCAATAGATAGATATTATGGGTTTCATGATTGGATGTTAAACAAACACAATGTTGTTATTTTAAAGGACCAAATCAAAACACGTTAAGTGTATAGGTTGCTACATCATTGTGGTTTCGAGAACATGTGAATGCTTTGCTGCAAATACAAAAATCACAATGCTAGAAAATTAGAGTTACAAGTATATAGAGTTTCATTCTTCCACATAAACAAAAGAATATCCACATAAGCTTATTGCGTGTGCTTCTCACTAGGGGTAAATCTTCAAAAGAGGTAGTTGGCTATTTCACATTGTGAACGATGTGGTGTACAATCATTTTGGACCTACTCACTCCACAAGGCAAAGGATTGGGAAAAACTTTGAGTTTTTTGAGCTAATTTTGTGGCCTATCAAGCAATGCCTATTTCATCTAGCAAACAAGATGTTGGATGCTTAGGATCATCACAGTGCATGACCATAGGGTTGTTTTTTGAGCCCAAATATTAGAAGCTAGCTTCTTCAAGTAATTCCTTGGCATTCCACTTCATACTTACTTTACTTCGAGTGCTTCTAAGCACTTTGTTGTTTGATAGACATTTTGTACTCTTCCCTTTATTCTTTGTGGGTTTTCATCCCACATTAAGTCTCCCCACAAGTAAAACAATGGTTACCCACTTATACTTTTTTTGCTCCTTTTCTCTTGTAACACTCATATAGAAAGAATGTTATAATTTATCTTTATCTAATGGTTTCTTTAGGCTCACACATTTGATGAGATCTTATAAAGCTCCCAAACCTAAGTACGGTAAAACAATAATGGAGTACCTATATCTTTTTCTCTCTTTGTTGATTTCCTGGTTCACACTTCCTATGATGACTTATAAACCACCCCAAGATGAGGTAACAAGGTTGCTTTTCTATATGTATGCCTAAGAAATAAAAAGAGAGTGGTCTCAAGTGTTCCAAATATTAAGTTGGCACTCTCACATGCTAGGTCTCAACATGTTTATTATTACTCAACCCCCTTTATGGATTTATTGCACATCTTTATGTGTCCTCATTTTCATGCATGTGTCTTTTGGTTTTGCCTACTTTGTCAAGCCCTACGCACATTTTTGCTCTCTATGTTCATCTTAGCTTATGCACCTTGACAATAGTGTTCTAATATTCGTCCTTTTACTAATGTTGTTTAGCATATGAAAGTTCAACATTTGTTCATATTAGTCTCACTTTATTTTCCACAATGCGTCACTACAATCATTACGCACTATTAAACTTGACTCTTATGTTAGTTGAGAGAAAACATGCTTGTACAAATACAAGAGTTCATTGGATATGTTTCATCTTTAGTCACAATAATGCATGTGTATATCTTTCATATCCGTATCACATTATCTCTCTTATAGAAAAGCTAGGTTGTATGATTTGTGATCCTAAAAATAAAGCTTTCTAAATTTGATAATTTTAAACAATTAAACTATACGTTTTACAAAAAATGAAAATTTGTATTTGAACAAAGGTGGAATAATACTACATTTCAAATTATGACATAGAAAGGGATAAACCGTAGCATAGATCCATGGGTGTGATTCTGTCTTTCGGAGAAAGATGGTTTTGTAGTTTGGTGCAATATAAGTAAATTAATGTGTGGCAAATGTGAGCCTCAACACCTTTCCCAAGTCGTGACACATTGGCGTTTAAAAAAAGCCCATAGTCATGATCTCTTTTTCTCTTTTAAGTGGTTCAAAACATCCGTAATTAGAGGGAACCTTGAGCCCAAGGTATTTGAAGCTTTCTATGGTTTCAAATACACAATGCATATTATATCCTTATTTTGCTATGAGAGAGAGAGAGAGAGAGAGAGAGAGCAATTTTAGATACACATTTTTAGCATCCATAAAGAGGCCAATATTGACCCATAGAACCTCAGTACAAAAGTTATCTTGATGTGTGTATCCTTCCTAAGAAGGGATATTCATACTTTGAAGGACTAAGTCTGGATGTGTGAATAAGGCATACTGCATATGAGCTCAACCTTCTAAGTTTTCTCTTTAGTGTGACACTCAAGTCATCACCTCCTCTTAGTATATCATCAGAGCTTTCACAAATTGCATTATATGCAAAGCATGTAAAATGCAAATGATACTCATCCTCTACTAGCCTTTCCTTGCATACCTTACATGTCTTTATATTTGATTGATTTTGGTTCCTTATTGCAACTTAATGATAGGGCTCTATGAGAGTTAATACTTATGTTAGTAATGAGGTAAGATTTAATATGATGAATAGGCCTTCTTGCCTTATATAAAACCCAACACCTAGGATTGATGTTTCCAGTACTCTGCGTTGATACCAGTCCTTTTAGCATATTTCCACTTCTTCCTTATTCGGTTCATTAATATTTGAAAGAGAGAGAGAGAGAGAGAGAGAGAGAGAGAGAGAGAGATGGATGTAGCTTACTCGGTAAGCTCACTTAATGAAGAGGTGGTGCATTCAACCCCTACATTCCATAGTGATACCTAGAAAAACATCACACACACACACACACACACACAGACCAAGATGGATGTAGCTTACTCGATAAGCTCGCTTAACGAAGACCAACAGGTGGTGCATTCAACCCCTACATTCCATAGTGATTCCTAGAAAAACATTACACACACACACACACACACACACACACACACACACACACACACACACACACACAGACCAAGATGGATGTAGCTTACTCGGTAAGCTCGCTTAACGAAGACCAACAGGTGGTGCATTCAACCCCTACATTCCATAGTGATACCTAGAAAAATATTATATAAAAAAGGTGTAATAGTCAAGGCCTTAGAGTTGGTCGTCTAACAATTTAGCACTAGGAAAAGGTACCTACAAAAAAAAGGTCCATGAGGGTTTGTTAAGTTATTTTGAGAATTGAAGTACAACCGGATATAATTTTGTTTCACCTTACTATTGTTTTCAATAACAAGAAGTAGAGTTAGAAGAGATTATAAAAGCATGATTTTGGTCTTTTTTTCCAAAAAAGAATATCCCTCCATTAGTTAAGAAAAACTATATTGGGTACAACCTAGAGAGTACATGGAAAGGAAACCAAAAGACTTCCAAAACCATCATGTGAAAGTCAATGACCAACCATAGATCATTCCCTTAAGGAGATGACTCTATATACAACCAAAATTGTAGAAAACAATTAACAATGGGAAGACAACTTCTAGACCATCCTACAATCTACTTGGAATGCAACTCCAAAGCTTTCCAAAAGCTATTTGTAGTAACAATCCATGATTTGTATGTGTAGAGATACTACCATTTTCAACTTTTAAAGCATTCACCAATTTGATCAAACGAAAACAATGGTTTTTTCCACCGATATCATGATGTGGCGTGGCCAAAGAAGGAAAACGAGGAAAAGGGCATTTTATTCTCCTTGCTTTCTGAGACAAGGGAATATATATTGTCAATGGATTTAATGCCGAGACAAGCGGCTATTTTCCTCTATAAAAAGGGGAGAAGAAGGCTTATTTCGGGTCAACCATTTTGGATTTTAGAGGTAGACCATTAGGGTTTTGGGGTTTCATCTTATTCTCTTTTGGGGAGGGCACCATTTAAGTTTTGAGCTTTGAGGGTTTCTACTTCTACTCCATTTATCCTCACCATACACACAAACTTAGGGTTTGGCTTCTTGGCTATTTTGGGGTTTCCTTGGTGCACACACACACACACACACACACACACACACTCTCTCTCTCTCTCTCTCTCTCTCTCTCTCTCTCTCGGAAGCCGAAATGCAAAGAACAACCAAATGCCCTCGGATGTTGGGCTTCAAAACAAGTCGACACAGAGTAGAAAGGATTAAGAAGATAAGGGAATGTGAGCTACGTCGACTAGAAGCTATGGTTGGGGTACATTTACATTGGGGCCACGGGCCACATCCACATTGAAACCCTTTGACCTCCTGCTTCTCTTCAAGAGACTTGGATAGAAATGAAATTAGGCCTAGTATAACATCATTTTCATTGTAGAACATGTTTGTTATTTTACTAGAACTATTTAGCTTAAAACTCTATTTTTATTTTTATTTTTTACTTTCGATGAATGGGTAAATATCCCATTTTTTGTTGTAAACCATTTGTCTCATGGGCCAAATTTGGCCTTAGAAGACGTTAATATATCTTTCTTTCTTTCTTTCTCTCTCTCCGACACACACATACACACACATTTTGGGGCTATTTTGGATCATTGGTTCAGGTTCGTGGTGAAGAGATAAAGACCGGTGTTTTTGAACCTAGGGTTCGTGCTTCCCCGTTCACTGTTTTGAGTCCGAGTGCTCGCCGTTTGGGTGGTTCGTTCGTTCGCGTGGTGTGAGGTTTGTGGTTTTGGTGCGATCGGCTTAAAATTTGTGCTATATGGTTCTCGGGTTGTGTGGTGTGCGGTGGTGTGCTCGTGTCCCTGTTGTGTTCGAGGTTACGCTTGGAGTGGTCGTGCTTGGTGGTCGTTGTCATCATGAATTGTCATCTCCCTCCCTCTCTATTGTTCCACTCTTGTTTGTCTAGCATAGTTGAGTTTGGCTGCCGCCGTCATAAGTCCATTGTGGCTTTGAGCCTTGTATAACGAAATTGTTTTGGCATATATTGTGGGCTCTAGATCTTGGCTCCTTTCGTTCTCGTCGTGTCAAATGTCTTGCCTTCCATTTTGTGTTTGGAAGCATTCTCGTCAGAGTCCAAGAGTCATTAAGCCTGTAGTGTTTTGTGTTTGTGCGGGAATTATTGAGTTGACGAGGATCGAAAAAGACCAACACTATTTGACCTTGAAATGTCTACACACACCTACCTTTCCATAGAGATCGACCAATCAATCCCACAACTCCTTTAATTGCAAAATAACATTCAAGCCAACATTACATCTTGCAAGAATGCTACATCCAATGTTAGAGCTTAGATCTAAAGTAAGCATATGATAAAGATAACAAAGATAGATTGATAAGAAAGGAGAGAGAAAGAAGGGTGGGTGCCAATCCACCAGACCACTGCCGAGCGAAGGGATTGAGACGGACTCAATCCTCGATTGGCGTCCCATACCACCGTCGTGGCGTCGAGTTGTACCTGGTCCTAGCGCGCTCACTACAAGAGTTGACCCACCACAAGAACGGAGTCTCGACATAGTCAAGAGATCATCAAATGAGGGTAGCTAGGCCTCATATTTATACCCAGACCTAAGGGCCCCATGCAAGTTCACACTTAGCCTAATGGGTTGTCTCAATGCTGAGGATTAAAAGTAATCCTCCCCTTCTTTACACTCTCGTTTAACCCTCACACTTTATGCACGTGTATAGGATACTACGGTACATTCTCACCACAGGATATTATATGGTCATGCCCGTAACATCTAATGTGTTAATTTTAAAAGTATGACTGGAATCCATCTTATATGAGGAAATGTAATTATGAATGGAACTCGAAACCACTTTACCTAATGAAACAAATAATGATTAAAAAGCTTTAATTATTTGAGCAATTGTCCTATTCCAAAATTGACCCTAAAAGGTCAATAAATGGTTAGAAATCCCTTGATCAACCCAATAAGGCTGAAAATAGAATGCTTATGATTTTTATTGAGAATAATATATGTACCTAACTTGATCAAGTATTGCAAACAATTAATCACTTTACTATCCAATGAAAATGGATCCTTCCAAACGAGTTCTCCAAGATCCCTTAATAACCATACCAAAGACCACTTATCCCATAATAACTGCATGGAGTATCAACATGTCAACGAGAACTATATACTGAACCAACAACCATTGAAATGTTCTAATTCTTTGAGAAATTGGCCTATTCCAAATATAAGCCCAAAAATTCCTCAATAAATGGTTAGAAATCACTTGAACATGCCAACAAGCCCCAAAATAGAATGCTTATAATTCTTATTGAGAATAATATGTCTACTTAACTTATTTATGTATTGAAAAAATTAATCACTTTACCATCCAATGCAAATGAATTCTTCTTGTCACAATTGAAGCTACAAAGAAGATGTCAATTTCGAAGAAAAGAAGGTAATAACAAAACAAGAAGACAAGAATTTGCATTACTTGGAGACCATGATGACAAAGGTGCGGAAGATTGGCATTGTCACGAAGTTTCGTTTGGCGGGACCATGGGGGTCTCAGACTAGGGAGTAAGAAAGGGTGGAGAAGACATGAGGTTTTCTTGCAGACGAATACTACGTGCTGGGCTAGGTCTCATTGCCCCTTTTGTGGAGTTGATGGTTTTTGTTGACCACGACTCGCCGAGCTTTCGATCTCACTACATGAGTGAACGGATGGGCACACAAAGAAAGACAAGCACACGACGTGAATGCACAAGAAAAGGGAGAGCACACATTCATGAAAGCTCAAACGCCCTTATGAGGAGACACAAAACAACCAAACGTACAAGGGAGACACAAAAACATACATACGAATGTCCGAATGCCTTTATGAGGAGGAGAGGTGCATGGTTTCCCAAAATCTTCCTTGTCATTGGACGACTAAACGTACAAGGAAGACACAAGAGTGTACACACGAATGTCCGGACGCCTTTATGAGGAGGAGAGGTACATGGTTTCCTGAAACTTTTCTCGTCACAAGATGATCGAACGCACAAGGAAGACACACGACCGTACACACGATGAACGCCTTTATGAGGAGGAGAGGTACATGGTTTCCCGAAACCTTCCCTATCACAAGACAACCAAAAGTGCAAGGGTGTCACGGACACACCAAGCGTGGACTAAGACGGAGCACAAATGATGAGGCAACGAGCGACGGATGAACTTGGAGCTAGACGTGACAAGGCTAGGAACTCTAGATGTTGTGAGCGACATGAGGGCATGGAGACAGAAATAAAGATCAAGGAGACAAAGAGGAGGCGAAACGAGAATACTAGATTGATGTGTCAATGATTGGTGTTAAATCCCTTAAAAGGGACCAAGGAGGTTACAAGTATTTATACAAGTATTATCTCTAGAATATACCTGACAAATATCTCTAGAATATACCCGTCTAGAATACACCATAGAATATTTCTAGAGTACACTAAAGGCTCTAGAATATTCTGGAATGTATATATGCTAGAATATACAATACTCTATTATATACAAATGCATACTCATATTCAAATGGTTGAGCATGATGTCTTATAGATGTGAGGTTGTAGGTTCAATCCTCACTAACTACGTACTTGACGTCACTATGTTGTGACAAAGGGAGAAACAAAAAAGTACACGCAAATGTGTAATTTTCCTTTATGAGGGGGAGAGGTGCATGGTTTCCCGAAACCTTCCCCGTCATAAGAGACGACGGAACGTACGATGGAGGCACAAACACACAATTTTATTATAAGGCTTAAGACCCACAACAGGATTACAACGAAATGTGCGTGGCATAAAACTCGAGCTCAAGCATGAGTGACGGGAGTAAAGAAAATGGAGAAGTTTTGTAGTAGGGAAAGAAGAAGATATAACAAAACGATCACGTCCACCGAACGCAAGCACACCAACACGACAACCAAGGAAAGGAAAGCATCGAGCACCAGTCACGATACCGACCCGACGAGCCCAAACGATGAAATTGGCGAGCATGACCACACGGATGTGGGAGCATGAGCACTCAAACACCAAGAAGACGCGGACAACGAGCATCACGAACTCGCAAGCACACGGGCACGAACACCAACATGAAGAAGACGAGCACCGTGACGAAGAGGGGATGAAAGGGTATGAACTAAGGAAGGGCAAGAGGTTTCTTCCCAAAATGGTGAAGAAGCCAAAAGGAGCCCCTCCTTTTATAGAAAAACAAGGGGAGGGGGCAACACATTTTGCCTTCAATGCAGCCTTTCTCAATATTTAAAGTGAGAAAAAGATATTATTGAAAGCAATCATTCTAGATTCGAACTTTAAACCCTTATAATATAATTGAAAAGCTCTATCCAATTGGCCATTCAATTTTATATAATTTAGGTTATATCTCTTATCTCACTCCTTTTCCCTTTTTCCCCATGTGCAACATACTCTCTCTTTTGCTTTTTCTTCCTTGGTGCCTATCTCCCTCCTCTATCTACGTTTTTGCTCGATGCCTACACTTTATCCTTTTACCCTCGTTCATGTGTACTTCTCGCACTTGGCACACCACATCACCACAACATTGAACTGGAATGGTTCAACACTAAGCAGATCCTCCATTTTTATAGCATATATAGGATCATGCATGATTGCCACTTGGCATACATGCACGCATGCCGTTTGGTTAGAGTGTAAGACTATTGTTTAAAGGTTATAGAATCAAATGATATTAACATTTGGCGACATCATCCCCTACTTTGGCGACAAGTTCCACGAGTAACAATGCATGAATTAAGATTTAATTTATTGGGATAGAGGAGACGAAACTCCTCTATAAGTTCAAGGGCATTAGCAATGTTCTCTACAAGTTCCCAGATTTGATTATTGGGCATATATCTAAGCCAATCTACCAAGTAATATAATTTCTTCCTCACATTTTGGTCCTTCAACAAGTTGAACTAGAGGTTATGGTGGAACAACCCGATTTGGGACAGAACTTGATGTCCATGGCTTTGACAATGAAAATTAAATATTGCATGATGACGTATATGTGAAGGTAGGTCCAAATGAAATGCAATGTCGTTGACTTGATTAGGGATTACAAATGGACCTAGACATTGGGAATCCAATTTGTCACATGGTCTAGTAGTTTTCACATTACGACGTAATAGCTATACATCATCACCAACTTGAAACTTAGGTTTCTTGGAACATGTTCGTGTTCACAAGTGGAAGGATCGTGCATTTCAATTATAGATTCCTTTTATAATCTTGCGATTTTAGGCAATTTTCAGAAACTTGATACACCAGTATCACATGTTTTAAATAACATGTAAAATTTGCTAATTTTTTGAGATTTAATAATTTCAAAATGACAATTTCTAAAATTGAATAGTTTTTAATAAATGTTTAAACATTGATGGTGGATGCAGATATGAAATGTAGTTAACTTAAAGAAAATCACAATGGTTAACTCAAGGCACAAGTTAAGATAAAAAAGTATAGAATGTTGGCAACGGTTTATGTCACTGCCACTACAAGATCAAGCCAACATACTCCATGGAATCATGGGCGGATGGACTATGAGATCGGAAATAATTAATGCTCTATTGATTAGGGAAACTGCTACTCAAAGGATGACAATGGAGAAATGGATAGGCCACGAGGAGGAGGGATCTCTGATCCCGAGAGGTAGGGGAACACTAGACAAGATCGAAGGCTTTGAATTGTGAGACATTGAGACACCAACACAGAATAATGCAATTCGAGTACTCGCGTGTACTCGTCATAAATGGATTGTAGATCTTAATCCGATCAAAAGCCGATTGGCACATATGTACTCATGAAAACACATGGCTACGTAAGGTCAGTTGGGACCCTTTGCAATGGACATGGCGCGATCCTTACGCGGGGCAAGGAAGCAAACCCATCCCTTTCTTCCAATTCACAACTAGATTGGGTCACCACATTCTAGCTGCTCAAACCACCCGAGAGCCGGCTGCTGCGAAGGTCCGGCACACAATTCAAGTTCCTCCCACAATTATCACCAAGTTTTGGTAGAAAATCTGGAAACAACAACACGCGAGGCGAATTACCACGTTCCAATGGCTATTAATACATAAGTCCCTACCGGTGGGAGCATGGCAACGTGGGAACCTTTGCTCTCTTAATTGTGTAGAGTGCCCAAATGCAGTAGAATCAATACGACACGCTTTGTGGGACTGCCCAACGTCCCATCGAATATGGCGGGGGGTTGGCCGCTTGTTGCAATTATGCCAGGTGCAAGGCTCAATCAAGTGGTAAAATATATGTTAGCTATCATAGGAGACCCTAGTTGACAGATACGAGCATCAGGGGGAGGGGATGACTTCGGTGATAAATTTAGCACAAGAGGTTTTTTTCTCCACCAGCGGCAATGTCCACTCAACTCCTCTTAATGACAAATCTTAAGTTGTGTTGGAATTGGTCAGCCCAATAACTCTTTGGATTCTATGGAAACAACGGTGTAGACGAGTCTTCTCCAACCAAACTGCGCATCCAACAAGGTTACTGCAAGAGATATGGAGTGAAATTGTAGCCACTCTAAAGAGCCAATATGATGGCCTCAAGTGCAGCTCCGATGGAGTTGAAAGACAACGAATAGCCTTCATCCAACAATGGTCGTCCGCTCCCTTTCTTGAGTCAGTGGGCATCCACATAAGATGGAACTATCGTGTCCCTACAGGGATTTGTACATAATCGTCTCATTTGTAAAATTTAATAACTAATGGAAGTAGTTTTCTTTTGGATAGAAAAAGAAAAGATTAATGGTTTCACCATCTTGAGGAGATGTAGGTTCCAGAAGTGGAAGTTACATCTATTGTTAGACTTGAAAATGTTTTAAGTATAAGAGGTAACATTGTAATCCTTAATGCCATCATCTATAAATTTAGTGTTCATTGACATCCATAAATTCACAACTCAAGAAATGTATATAATATTCATAAACAATTTTGATAAATCCATAACTCCTAAAATATAGACGATATTCATAATCTGTCAAAACTGCCAAACTTAGATGTAAACATTAATATATCAATTTGAACATATCACATAGTTATCAACGTGTCCACAATGCTCTCCTCTTCTTCATTTTGAGAACTCCCCTACAAAATTTGTGAAGTAAATTGCATTTGCAAGGTTCAATTACCATCAACACAAATTTAATGTTTTTTTGTTAATCAAGGAATCACACGTTCACCATAAGGTATCTTGTTGTGCAACATACTTCTTTAAAGTATCGATATGCATCTTTTACTCTTGTAAAAACAGAGATATTAATACAATTCGAGTTCATGTAAACCCTAAACCTCTTTTATTTGAAAAAGAAGAAGATTTCTAAACATAAACTCCATACATTGTATTGAGTTGATGCAGATAACAGAGTTTTCATCACAATTCCATACAATGTATCAAATTCATGTTCAAAGTTTTTTTCCTAGATTTAAAATAAAAAATAAAAAATAAAAATGGAGTTTGAGTTGATGAAAAAACCAGAATTTTCACCACAATTCAATACAATGTATCCAGTTCATGTTTAAAGTAATTTGTTTTAATTGTTTTCAAAGTTTTTTGATTTTGTTTTATTTATAAAAGAATTTTTTTTTGAAAAAAAAACTTTAAACATGAATTCGATACATTGTATCGACTTGTCATGAAAACTCTAGTTTTTTCATCACTTCAATTTTTTTTCAAAAAACAAAAAAACCCCAAAATAAATAGAAAAAAAATTAAAATTGTTTTTTAAAAAACCCCCAAAAAGAACTTTAAACATGAACTCGATACAATGTATCGAGTTCATGTTGGAAAGGAGAGTTTTCAACACGAACTCGATACAATATATCGATTTCATGTTGGAAAGGGGAGTTTTCAACACGAACTTGATCCAATGTATCGAGTTGGTCTTGAAAACTCTGTTTTTCAATACGAACTCGATACGATGTATCGAGTGTCAAAAAGCTGAGTTTTTAAACAAGAACTCCATATGATGTATCGAGTTCGTGTTGAAAACTCTGTTTTTAAACATGAAAAAGTCAGATTTTCAACTAGAACTCCATACATCGTATTGAGTTCGTGTTGAAAACAGAGCTTTTCTACATGAACTCAATACATCGTATCAAATTCATGTTGAAAAGTCAACTTTTCAACACGAACTCGATGTATCGAGTTCATGTTTAAAGTTATTTTCTGGGGTTTTTTAAAAAACAATTTATTTTTTCTATTTATTTTGGGGTTTTTCTTTTTAAAAAAAATAAATTGAAGTGATGAAAAAACCAGAGTTTTCATCACAAGTCAATACAATGTATCGAATTCATGTTTAAAGATTTTTTTTCCAAATAAAAAAAAATCAAAAAATCAAAAACAAATAAAAGAATAAAAAAACTTTGAAGAAAATAAAAAATAAACTACTTTAAACATGAACTACATACATTATATTGAATTGTGGTGAAAATTTTGGTTTTTTCATCAACTGAAGCATTATTTTTTTATTTTTTTATTTTTTTAAATTCGGGAAAAGAAACTTTGAACATGAATTTGATATATTGTATGGAATTGTGTTGAAAACTCTGTTTTTTACATCAACTCGATACAATGTATGGAGTTCATGTTTAGAAATCTTCTTTTTTTTCAAATAAAAGATGTTTAGGATTTACATGAACTCCGAATTGTACTCAATTCTCTGTTTTTACAAGAGAAAAAGATGCATATTGATGTTGCAAAGAAGTATGTTGCACAACAAGACACCTTATGGTGAACTTGTGCTTCATTGATGAACAAAAATACATTAATATTTGTGTTGATTGTAATTGAACCTTGGAAATGACATTTACGTGGTCTATAGAATATTCTCGTGGTTCTTAATCACCACATGTTGATCTTCATAGTTTGCTTCATCTACAACAGAGAAACATTTGTGTGGAACTAAGGATGACAACACGAGCATAACTCAGGTGACAAGGAAACTTGCAAGAACTCAAGGTGGGGATATTAATAGCTACACATGTAGATGGCCATAACCTAGGACAATGATTTGATTGGTACATTTGAAAATGAGGAGGAAGAGTCACAATTGTTATTAGCTGTAGTAAAGATTCTCATGAAAGGAATGATGATAGTGATACAAATAACTCCTAAATGTATTTTTTGTGCAACGATATGTAACAAATTTAGACAACATTTTATCGAATGAAATAAAAAACTTGATTATTTGGGAATCTTTCGCTTATGATATCGTTAGGATCTAAAATACTACTAGTTGTAATTTCTCCTTAAAAATACACAAAGTTACTTTTTGTATTTGGCCAAAATTTGGCATTTTTCAATTTTACCAAATGGTGAAATTTTTTAGCTTTTTCATCAAGTTTTGGAGAACATGTGATATTGGTATCAAGGTGTTTTGTGAAATGGCCAAAAAAGCCCCAAAATCAGACGGAATATTCCTTATCCTTCCATTTGTGCACGATCCTTCCACTTGTGAACGCGGACGTGTTTTGAGTGCAAAATCAGTAAGCGATGTCTATCTGCAATATTCTTGTACTTGGCTTGAGCTTGAAGTAAAGGATCTTGGCTTGAATTTGTTTGAGTTGTTCAAGATTATCCTTGATGGTAGGATTGTTTAAGACTTTTGGATATTTGAGCATTGTCTTCTATCTCGGCATAAGTTGGACAGTTGCATGTAAAGTGATACTCATCCTCTATCTCTATGTGACATAACCTACATAGCCTTTCCTCTCTAGGGACTCTATTAGCATTACCATTCTCAATCTCAAGTTGGTGAGATGATAATATCCTAAGTTGCCCAATGGCCACCCTTAGTGCATTTGATAAGAATGTATCTAGATATTTTGGTCGTGTAATAAAACCTAACTTAGAGAAATGCACGAAGTGTTCCTTATAGTATAACATTTTAGATGGGAGTGGGTTGAGTGGGGTGATCCATTTATCAGGTATAAATTTGCCATATTTCTTGGCGTATTTCTTTCTTACGCTCTTCATGAGAGATTAAAGTTTGATCAGTCCCATGGTTGTACTTAAGGGGAGGTAGGTTATTAATGTCTATGCCATTTGGAAGTAACCAACTCACTACATTGCTATACCAAGAGCTAGTGTCTCCGGATGCATATTTGGATCAAGATGCCTCAAAATCTTGACGTCGTATCTTGTGGTTGGCTATGTATACAATGAACAAAAATTACCACTTGGAAAAGTGCTTCTACTAATATCGGGGGCAAACTGAACTCTGCTCTAATAATGTCATGTGGTACTATCGTTTTGCTTCGGAGTTGACATGATAACATCGTCACCAAAGATCTCTCTCTAATTGCGTCCACATGAAAGGTGGTAGACCTGGAGCCCATACTACTGATGCATACATGAATGAGGGAGTCACTAATGAGTTGAAGAGCCATCACTTAGTCCGTGGCTCTTGAAAGTATGCATGGTGGCATTGTCTCTCTAAGAGTGAGAGGGATGCATACCCTCTTGTTAGCCTATCTTTGGTTGCCTAGGTCATCGAGAATTTACCTGAACAAGCACTAAAAGTGACTCCCATATGTACATATGATCCAACTACCTCAATTGGTTTATGAGAGAGGATTACGTGACATTTACTTCTAACTTGAGACGATGTATGAAAGATAAGGACTTTAGTTTTCACTAGATTCACCACCAGTCGTCATTGTGTGCAAAAGTCATCTAGGGCATTAAGGTGCTTTTGTAGGTCGTGTTCAAACTCCGAGAGCAAAGACGATGTTGTCTGCGTAGAGTAAGAAACATACTTGTGTAGAGAGAGAAAGGGGATCCATCATTTTGGAGGGAGAAGTGTTGTCGGTTTGAAATCTGGAGCTCTACCGTTCTCCCTGTTTTCGCTCTATATTGATTCAAAAGGAAGGTGAGCCCTCTACTCGCATTGGAAGCCCGTGTGCTCCTGACCAGAGTCTCATCATTCCTCTTGTTTGTTTGTGTGTGTGTGTGCAAAACTCGAAGCTCTATTACCGGCCGAGTCCGGTTGTATTTTCCCCTATCTTAAGTTAATCGATTATTTGTTGTTTCTATTCTCCTGTATCTTTTGGTTTCTGCTTGTAGTCTTGTCTTTGCACCCCCCTCATTTGTTCGTGCATACCCGAGTGTGGTAGCTCGTGGGCTCATTATTTGTTATCTGGTGGCAGTTCCGGAACATTGTAAGCGTCTGAGCCTGTGTGCTCATCATCTGGCATCCAGAGACTGGTCTCGATCGGACATGTGTCTGTGTTGCGATCCGACGAAGTTACCCGGAAACGATCCGGATAACCTCTCTCACTTTGCTTACTGGCTTCTTAGTCCGAGACCCTGGTGGTCCTATCCGTTTCGACTCATACTCGCGGATATCCCCAACACCGTTACATAGAATTGAATATACTTGATTCTTTACATGTTGCAACTCCACCAATCCATTCCTTAGAAAACCCCATTTTCCTCAAAATGGCAGGTGAAAATAACCAATCTACCCATCAGAAGCCTTCTCAAAGTCTACTAAAAAACAAATAAGTCCTAACATGATTCCATAGCCAATGCAACTACTTCCCAAAAAATAAAAATGTCAACCAAAATAATCCATTGAACCAAATGTGGCAACCTTATAATTGATTAGCAAAGGTTTTTGCATACATCTTATATATAGGATTTAATAATGTGATTAGATGCCAATTTGCAATATCTTCTAATTGAGCTTCCCTTTTAGAGATCACAAAAATTAGACCTTCTGATTAATCAAGTCGCATATAGCTCACACAAAGATTCCATTAAATGTAGTGGTGACATTAAGTCTAATCCAAGACCAATACTTTTCAAAGAACAACTTTGTTAGACCATTGCGTAGTTTATATGTGCACAACACCGGAACACATTTATGAATTGATGTCCAGTTCTTCCTCCCCTCGATGTCATTGGGTCAGTGAGACCTCTATTACACTAAGTGAAATAAGAAACCCAAGGAAGAAGAAGTGTTCTAAACTTTAGTGGCTTTTATAACATTTTAGAATGTGGTTGAGATTCTTTCACATTAGGTTGGCCATTTGGTTACAAGCTTTCTAGTAAGATTTCTGATATCCTCTTTTCCCTAGTGTCTTCTTGATCTTCATGTTAGCATTGTTGTCTTCATAACTTGTGTCATGGATGACATATAGTTAACAACCATCATTGTCACAACATGCATCTTGATTTAACTCTAACAAAGCAAGAAAATCTCATTTGACATCATTGGTTGCATCAAAGTTGACAAAATCTTTCACGAGAATAAACACGGAATGCACTCAAGCATATCATTCTTTGTTTGCAAATCCTCCATAGAAAAGGATAGTTCTGTCAATAAATTTCTGTAAGTCAAGAGCAATGTCGACTCCCACATACCAACATGATCATCAATTAATATACCATCATACCACGTTAAATGATGCATTTAGATTCTTGCATATTTTGGCCCATGCATCTTAGATAATTATTTATATCCCTTATCACCAACATTATTCCACATTATTCCTAAGCTGTTTTGACTTCTGCAACAACTTTTCTCAACTCGTTCACAATCCAAGAACATAATGGATACATTTCTAACAACCATTGCAAATAACAGTCAGTAACGGTTCAGTTTGAACCGAACCGAACCACGAACCTGTGGTTTAATGGTTTAAACGGTTTGGTTTGGTTTGGTTTCAACAGTTAGAAACTGCGGTTTAATGGTTTTTTATTTTTTATTTTTTAAAATTAAATCTTTTCATTTTCAAGCCTTATTCTCACATTTTAGGAAAATCGTTAAATTTTTGAAATATTAAAATTTAAAATAATGAAATATTTTAAATTTTGAAATTTGACCTACGTTGAAAACCAAAACCGAACCACGAAACCATGGTTTTAACGGTTTAGATTTTTTTAAACGGTTCAGTTTAATGGTTATGTGGTTCAGTTCAAGTTTCAAAATTTTTTAATGGTTTAGGGTTTGGACTGTGAATGAGTTGTCATTGCCAATTCTTAATTGCAAAGAAAGAAATAAACATATCTTGTAAAGAAATGTGCGCGATGTAGGTGATGTTGTGCAGTGGAAGTAAATTGTGTGTGTGCGTAAGACAAGAAGAGAGAGAGAGAGAGAGAGAGAGAGAGAGAGAGAGAGAGAGAGAGAGAGAGAGAGAGCTAGCTTTGAACGAGAACCTATATTAGTAAAAATAGAATTACATCCAACAATAACTAAGTTACAAAGAGTTGGTTTAAATACCAACTAGTCTAGGGCAACTGTCCTTTCTACTATTTACAAAACTAGCCTAGTATGTCCTCTAGCTAGTGTGAAACCATTTCATTAGGAAGTTGAGATCGATTCTCAACACGCCCCTTCAAACACAACTTATGGATGCCGAAAAGTTGGTTCGGTTCGATCTTTGAAAAACTTCAATTCGGCTTAATCAGCTTTCGGAAAGTCAATCGGCACAACTTTGACTGTTTAGGTGTTGCATGCTCCTTGTTCGGCTCTATTATCATCGTACTTCGACTCCTCTTCTGTTCAGTTATCATTGTTTTTTGGTGCTCCCCCTCATGTGTGGCTGGTCGGTGACCAACATACCAAGGTTCGTCGTGAATTGCCGCAACTTGTTGATACCCAGGGCTTTTATGAAGATGTGGGCAACCTGAAGAGTCATGTTGATGTGTTGTAAATTGACATCTCCAGCTTGAACGCACTCTCAGATGAAGTGATAGTGCACTTCGATATGCTTAGTCCTTGTGTGGAACACAGGGTTCCGAGCCAAGTAGATATTGCTCATGTTGTCGCAATATAGGAGAATTGGATCTTTGATGGGAACGCCAAAATCCTTCAATATGCGCTTCAGCCAGACGGCCTCACATGTGGCGACTCCCGCGCCCCTGTATTCGGCCTCTGTGCTCGACAATGCAAGTGTCAGCTGCTTCTTATTACTCCAGGAGATCGTGCCGCTACCGAGAGAGAAGACGAATCCTAAAGTTGATCGTCGATCGGCCCAGTCCGCATCTATGTACCCTTCAAGTTGAATAATCGTGTCGAACTTATACATGATGCCATAATCCATTGTCCCACAAACGTACTTAAGTACCCTCTTAGCACAATTGAGATGGATGTCCTGAGGTTTCTGCATAAATTGGCTAAGTAGACCGATCGAGTAGCAGAGGTCGGGTCATGTGATGGTAAGGTAGATTAAGCTATCGATTAGTTGATGATACTGAGTCGGCTCACAATCTTCTATTCGCGAATCGGCATTGAGTTTGAGGTTTCGATCGAGAGGGGTAGACACAGGTTTGCACTCAGTCATCCCGAACTTGTAGAGAAAGTTGAGAATGTAGTGCCATTGAGAGATCAATATCCATATTGGTGTTCGAATTACTTCGATAACAAGGAAGTAATGGAGCTCATGCATATCTTTCATTTTGAATCTACCAGATAGGAGTGGTTTTACCTTAGTAATGTCGGTTAGATCCTTTCCTCCGATGACGAGATCATCCATGTACAAGATGATGAAAATCAGGTTGATTGATGTTAGGATCTCGGTCCCTCCGGATGGGATGATGAAGGCCCGGTGAGAACCTCTCACCGGATGAAGAGACATATATGGAAATATGTTTCTGAGAGCCCATTGGGGCTACATCTGTAAATAGCCCAAAAGTCATATTAGTATAAATATGACCTAGGGTAAACAGAGTAGATAGCGTTGGTCATTATTTTGTATAGAGTTATTGGTGTAACTGTTGTACAGTGCGTAACAATGAGAGAGAGAGAGAGAGATATACAACACAATTCTTTGTTGTAACCACCACCAAGCGAAGAGTATGAGCATGAGGTCGTTGACTCTATGCCACTCTGTTGTATTCTTTGATATAGTGATAGTTCGGAGTTTGTGGGCTCCCGTGGTTTTTCCCCCTCTCAAGGTTTTCCACGTTAACATCTTGTGTACCAATTTCTTTCTGTGTGTTTCGTGTATACGTACATCTATCTCCTTATTCCCATCTCTGTGATTGTGATTCTTAACAAACTGATAGTAAGACTCGGTTGTGGCCGAGCATTATTCCGCATATTCTCTTCAATTGACTCATTTTTTTATGTAGAGGGAGTTGTTCGATTTTGACATTCAAAAGCCGATTTGGTGAAGATATTGGGTGATCTTCGAATGCCAAAGCATGTGGTGCTTCCTTGAGTCGATACATTGGCTTCTTGAGTCGACAGACTGCTTTAGGGTGTTTGCTCGATTTGAAACCAGGTGGTTGAATCATGAAGATATCCTCTTCTAATTCGCCTTGTAGGAAGGTGCGCCATCCTTTTGCAGCTGCGAGAGCAATGACTGTCCGAACAGTCATCATCTTTGCCACCAGGGCAAAGGTCTCCTCATAATCGACTCCATGTGTTTGAGCATATCCCTTAGCGACGAGTCGTGCCTTGTAGCGATATACCGAACCATCGACATTATATTTTACCTTGAACCTCCTTCTATAGTAGATTGCTTTTTGATGTGGAGAAAAGGAAACGGGATCCCATGTCTCATTTTTACAAAGTGCCTGCATTTCCTCATTCATCGCTTCAATCCATCATGGATCCTTGGCCGCCTCAAAAAATGTTTTCGGTTCTTGGATGGTCACCACCTTCATCATAAAGGCATAATGATATGTTATAATATACTCATCGTAGCTGAATCGACTAACTGGGTTTTTCTCTCGGGTGGAGCGACATAGTTTCTCGTTTGCAGAGACTAAGTATTTCATTGTTCTATTCGTCTAGATGATTGTATGTTCAGGCCTTCGAACTCACTGTCAAGGGAGTGAGTTGACTCGTTGTCCATCAGATCTTTGTATTCCGACATTTTGGCCTTTCCTTTGTCTAGCCCAATACTCGGCCGAGATGTGCTTTGGTAACTTGAGGGCGCTTGAGGTCTGCTCAGCCTTGTCGTAATCAGACTTTCATCGTACATCTGACAGAGTCGATCGTCGTTCTCTAGCTCTTGGTCGGCTGAATATGGGCCGATTGTTGTTGGAATCGGAGTCGTCTCTGGTTCATACCAAGATGCTGACTCATCAAAAACGACGTCTCGACTCACCTAAACTTTTCGGGTGGATGGATTGTAACATTTGTACCCCTTTTGTTCAAGTGAGTACCCTACGAGGATAAAATTCTCGGACTTCGGGTCAGGATTTTGTCGCTTCTCATGGGGAATATGCACATAGGCGATTGAGTCGAATATCCGAACATGGAATAAATCCAGCTTCTTTTCGAAGAACTCCTCGTAAGGGGTTACTTTGTGTACCCCAAAGGTTGTACATCAATTCATGAGATAGATGGTTGTGTTAGCTACTTCTGCCCAGTATGATTTCGGCAGGTTCTTCTCATTCGTCATTGCCCTTGCCACCTCTACTATGCTCTAACTCTTTCGTTCGGCTACTCCGTTTTGTTGAGGCGTGTGTCGGCACGAGAATTCTCGTTGAATTCCTTCTTTTCAGAGATACACTTTAAAATCGTTCGACAAATACTCCTTGCCTCCATTTGATCGAGGGCATCGGACATGCCGACTTGTGGCTGAATCGACTAACTGGGTTTTTCTCTCGGGTGGAGCGACAGAGTTTCTCGTTTGAAGAGACTAAGTATTTCATTGTTCTATTCGTCTTGATGATTGTATGTTCAGGCCTTCGAACTCACTGTCAAGGGAGTGAGTTGACTCGTTGTCCATCAGATCTTTGTATTCCGACATTTTGGCCTTTCCTTTGTCTAGCCCAATACTCGGCCGAGATGTGCTTTGGTAACTTGAGGGCGCTTGAGGTCTGCTCAGCCTTGTCGTAATTGGACTTTCGTCGTACATCTGACAGAGTCGATCGTCGTTCTCTAGCTCTTGGTCGGCTGAATATGCGTCGATTGTTGTTGGAATCGGAGTCGTCTCTGGTTCGTACCAAGATGCCGACTCGTCGAAAACGACGTCTCGACTCACCTAAACTTTT
>NW_028230845.1:0-27689 GCF_043228905.1 Azolla caroliniana | reverse complement strand
AAGGGCTCTTCTCAACTCACTCCTCAAATTTGGTAATTTCGTCATGTCTCTCGACTTGAGTTTCAAAATCTTGATTTTTTAATTCCATATCATAGCTAGCGTTGTTAGCTTCTATTTGCATGTTTGAACACAAAAATCCGATATCACACGAGCCAGGTATGAACATTTTAATTTACTCAAGGGCTCCTCTCAACTCCCTCCTCAAGTTTGCTATTTTCGTCATGTCTCTCGACCTGAGTTTCAAATTCTTGATTTTTTAATTCCATATCATACCTAGCGTTGTTAGCTTCGATTTGCATGTTTGAACACAAAAATCCGATATCACACGAGCCAGGTATGAACATTTTAATTTACTCAAGGGCTCCTCTCAACTCCCTCCTCAAGTTTGCTATTTTCGTCATGTCTCTCGACCTGAGTTTCAAATTCTTGAATTTTTAATTCCATATCATAGCTAGCGTTGTTAGCTTCGATTTGCATGTTTGAACACAAAAATCCGATATCACACGAGCTAGGTATGAACATTTAAATTTACCTACTAGCTCTTCTCAACTCACTCCTCAAATTTGGTAATTTCATCATGTCTCTAGACCTGAGTTTCAAAATCTTGATTTTTTAATTCCATATCATAGCTAGAAGTGTTAGCTTCGATTCGCATGTTTGAACACAAAAATCCGATATTACACGAGCCAGGTATGAACATTTTAATTTACTCAACGGCTGTTCTCAACTCACTCCTCAAATTTGGTAATGTCGTCATGTCTCTCGACCTGAGTTTCAAAATCTTGATTTTTTAATTCCATATCATAGCTCGCGTTGTTAGCGTCGATTTGCATGTTTGAACACAAAAATCCGATATCACACGAGCCAGGTATGAACATTTTAATTTATTCAAGGGCTCCTCTCAACTCCCTCCTCAAGTTTGCTATTTTCGTCATGTCTCTGGACTTGAGTTTCAAAATCTTGATTTTTTAATTCCATATCATAGCTAGCGTTGTTAGCTTCGATTTGCATGTTTGAACACAAATGTCCGATATCACACGAGCCAGGTATGAACATTTTAATTTACTCAAGGGCTGTTCTCAACTCACTCCTCAAATTTGGTAATTTCGTCATGTCTCTCGACCTGAGTTTCAAATTCTTGATTTTTTAATTCCATATCATAGCTCGCGTCGTTAGCTTCGATTCACATGTTTGAACACAAAAATCCGATATTACACGAGCCAGGTATGAACATTTTAATTTACTCAACGGCTGTTCTCAACTCACTCCTCAAATTTGGTAATTTCGTCATGTCTCTCGACCTGAGTTTCAAAATCTTGATTTTTTAATTCCATATCATAGCTCGCGTTGTTAGCGTCGATTTGCATGTTTGAACACAAAAATCCGATATCACACGAGCCAGGTATGAACATTTTAATTAACTCAAGGGCTCCTCTCAACTCCCTCCTCAAGTTTGCTATTTTCTTCATGTCTCTGGACTTGAGTTTCAAAATCTTGATTTTTTAATTCCATATCATAGCTAGCGTTGTTAGCTTCGATTTGCATGTTTGAACACAAATGTCCGATATCACACGAGCCAGGTATGAACATTTTAATTTACTCAAGGGCTGTTCTCAACTCACTCCTCAAATTTGGTAATTTCGTCATGTCTCTCGACCTGAGTTTCAAAATCTTGATTTTTTAATTCCATCTCATAGCTCGCGTTGTTAGCTTCGATTTGCATGTTTGAAGACAAAATTCCGATATCACACGAGCCAGGTATGAACATTTTAATTTACTCAAGGGCTCTTCTCAACTCACTCCTCAAATTTGGTAATTTCGTCATGTCTCTCGACTTGAGTTTCAAAATCTTGATTTTTTAATTCCATATCATAGCTAGCGTTGTTAGCTTCTATTTGCATGTTTGAACACAAAAATCCGATATCACACGAGCCAGGTATGAACATTTTAATTTACTCAAGGGCTCCTCTCAACTCCCTCCTCAAGTTTGCTATTTTCGTCATGTCTCTCGACCTGAGTTTCAAATTCTTGATTTTTTAATTCCATATCATACCTAGCGTTGTTAGCTTCGATTTGCATGTTTGAACACAAAAATCCGATATCACACGAGCCAGGTATGAACATTTTAATTTACTCAAGGGCTCCTCTCAACTCCCTCCTCAAGTTTGCTATTTTCGTCATGTCTCTCGACCTGAGTTTCAAATTCTTGAATTTTTAATTCCATATCATAGCTAGCGTTGTTAGCTTCGATTTGCATGTTTGAACACAAAAATCCGATATCACACGAGCTAGGTATGAACATTTAAATTTACCTACTAGCTCTTCTCAACTCACTCCTCAAATTTGGTAATTTCATCATGTCTCTAGACCTGAGTTTCAAAATCTTGATTTTTTAATTCCATATCATAGCTAGAAGTGTTAGCTTCGATTCGCATGTTTGAACACAAAAATCCGATATTACACGAGCCAGGTATGAACATTTTAATTTACTCAACGGCTGTTCTCAACTCACTCCTCAAATTTGGTAATGTCGTCATGTCTCTCGACCTGAGTTTCAAAATCTTGATTTTTTAATTCCATATCATAGCTCGCGTTGTTAGCGTCGATTTGCATGTTTGAACACAAAAATCCGATATCACACGAGCCAGGTATGAACATTTTAATTTATTCAAGGGCTCCTCTCAACTCCCTCCTCAAGTTTGCTATTTTCGTCATGTCTCTGGACTTGAGTTTCAAAATCTTGATTTTTTAATTCCATATCATAGCTAGCGTTGTTAGCTTCGATTTGCATGTTTGAACACAAATGTCCGATATCACACGAGCCAGGTATGAACATTTTAATTTACTCAAGGGCTGTTCTCAACTCACTCCTCAAATTTGGTAATTTCGTCATGTCTCTCGACCTGAGTTTCAAATTCTTGATTTTTTAATTCCATATCATAGCTCGCGTCGTTAGCTTCGATTCACATGTTTGAACACAAAAATCCGATATTACACGAGCCAGGTATGAACATTTTAATTTACTCAACGGCTGTTCTCAACTCACTCCTCAAATTTGGTAATTTCGTCATGTCTCTCGACCTGAGTTTCAAAATCTTGATTTTTTAATTCCATATCATAGCTCGCGTTGTTAGCGTCGATTTGCATGTTTGAACACAAAAATCCGATATCACACGAGCCAGGTATGAACATTTTAATTAACTCAAGGGCTCCTCTCAACTCCCTCCTCAAGTTTGCTATTTTCTTCATGTCTCTGGACTTGAGTTTCAAAATCTTGATTTTTTAATTCCATATCATAGCTAGCGTTGTTAGCTTCGATTTGCATGTTTGAACACAAATGTCCGATATCACACGAGCCAGGTATGAACATTTTAATTTACTCAAGGGCTGTTCTCAACTCACTCCTCAAATTTGGTAATTTCGTCATGTCTCTCGACCTGAGTTTCAAAATCTTGATTTTTTAATTCCATCTCATAGCTCGCGTTGTTAGCTTCGATTTGCATGTTTGAAGACAAAATTCCGATATCACACGAGCCAGGTATGAACATTTTAATTTACTCAAGGGCTCTTCTCAACTCACTCCTCAAATTTGGTAATTTCGTCATGTCTCTCGACTTGAGTTTCAAAATCTTGATTTTTTAATTCCATATCATAGCTAGCGTTGTTAGCTTCTATTTGCATGTTTGAACACAAAAATCCGATATCACACGAGCCAGGTATGAACATTTTAATTTACTCAAGGGCTCCTCTCAACTCCCTCCTCAAGTTTGCTATTTTCGTCATGTCTCTCGACCTGAGTTTCAAATTCTTGATTTTTTAATTCCATATCATACCTAGCGTTGTTAGCTTCGATTTGCATGTTTGAACACAAAAATCCGATATCACACGAGCCAGGTATGAACATTTTAATTTACTCAAGGGCTCCTCTCAACTCCCTCCTCAAGTTTGCTATTTTCGTCATGTCTCTCGACCTGAGTTTCAAATTCTTGAATTTTTAATTCCATATCATAGCTAGCGTTGTTAGCTTCGATTTGCATGTTTGAACACAAAAATCCGATATCACACGAGCTAGGTATGAACATTTAAATTTACCTACTAGCTCTTCTCAACTCACTCCTCAAATTTGGTAATTTCATCATGTCTCTAGACCTGAGTTTCAAAATCTTGATTTTTTAATTCCATATCATAGCTAGAAGTGTTAGCTTCGATTCGCATGTTTGAACACAAAAATCCGATATTACACGAGCCAGGTATGAACATTTTAATTTACTCAACGGCTGTTCTCAACTCACTCCTCAAATTTGGTAATGTCGTCATGTCTCTCGACCTGAGTTTCAAAATCTTGATTTTTTAATTCCATATCATAGCTCGCGTTGTTAGCGTCGATTTGCATGTTTGAACACAAAAATCCGATATCACACGAGCCAGGTATGAACATTTTAATTTATTCAAGGGCTCCTCTCAACTCCCTCCTCAAGTTTGCTATTTTCGTCATGTCTCTGGACTTGAGTTTCAAAATCTTGATTTTTTAATTCCATATCATAGCTAGCGTTGTTAGCTTCGATTTGCATGTTTGAACACAAATGTCCGATATCACACGAGCCAGGTATGAACATTTTAATTTACTCAAGGGCTGTTCTCAACTCACTCCTCAAATTTGGTAATTTCGTCATGTCTCTCGACCTGAGTTTCAAATTCTTGATTTTTTAATTCCATATCATAGCTCGCGTCGTTAGCTTCGATTCACATGTTTGAACACAAAAATCCGATATTACACGAGCCAGGTATGAACATTTTAATTTACTCAACGGCTGTTCTCAACTCACTCCTCAAATTTGGTAATTTCGTCATGTCTCTCGACCTGAGTTTCAAAATCTTGATTTTTTAATTCCATATCATAGCTCGCGTTGTTAGCGTCGATTTGCATGTTTGAACACAAAAATCCGATATCACACGAGCCAGGTATGAACATTTTAATTAACTCAAGGGCTCCTCTCAACTCCCTCCTCAAGTTTGCTATTTTCTTCATGTCTCTGGACTTGAGTTTCAAAATCTTGATTTTTTAATTCCATATCATAGCTAGCGTTGTTAGCTTCGATTTGCATGTTTGAACACAAATGTCCGATATCACACGAGCCAGGTATGAACATTTTAATTTACTCAAGGGCTGTTCTCAACTCACTCCTCAAATTTGGTAATTTCGTCATGTCTCTCGACCTGAGTTTCAAATTCTTGATTTTTTAATTCCATATCATAGCTCGCGTCGTTAGCTTCGATTCACATGTTTGAACACAAAAATCCGATATTACACGAGCCAGGTATGAACATTTTAATTTACTCAACGGCTGTTCTCAACTCACTCCTCAAATTTGGTAATTTCGTCATGTCTCTCGACCTGAGTTTCAAAATCTTGATTTTTTAATTCCATATCATAGCTCGCGTTGTTAGCTTCGATTTGCATGTTTGAAGACAAAATTCCGATATCACACGAGCCAGGTATGAACATTTTAATTTACTCAAGGGCTCTTCTCAACTCACTCCTCAAATTTGGTAATTTCGTCATGTCTCTCGACTTGAGTTTCAAAATCTTGATTTTTTAATTCCATATCATAGCTAGCGTTGTTAGCTTCGATTTGCATGTTTGAACACAAAAATCCGATATCACACGAGCCAGGTATGAACATTTTAATTTACTCAAGGGCTCCTCTCAACTCCCTCCTCAAGTTTGCTATTTTCGTCATGTCTCTCGACCTGAGTTTCAAATTCTTGATTTTTTAATTCCATATCATACCTAGCGTTGTTAGCTTCGATTTGCATGTTTGAACACAAAAATCCGATATCACACGAGCCAGGTATGAACATTTTAATTTACTCAAGGGCTCCTCTCAACTCCCTCCTCAAGTTTGCTATTTTCGCCATGTCTCTCGACCTGAGTTTCAAATTCTTGAATTTTTAATTCCATATTATAGCTAGCGTTGTTAGCTTCGATTTGCATGTTTGAACACAAAAATCCGATATCACACGAGCTAGGTATGAACATTTAAATTTACCTACTAGCTCTTCTCAACTCACTCCTCAAATTTGGTAATTTCATCATGTCTCTAGACCTGAGTTTCAAAATCTTGATTTTTTAATTCCATATCATAGCTAGAAGTGTTAGCTTCGATTCGCATGTTTGAACACAAAAATCCGATATTACACGAGCCAGGTATGAACATTTTAATTTACTCAACGGCTGTTCTCAACTCACTCCTCAAATTTGGTAATTTCGTCATGTCTCTCGACCTGAGTTTCAAAATCTTGATTTCTTAATTCCATATCATAGCTCGCGTTGTTAGCGTCGATTTGCATGTTTGAACACAAAAATCCGATATCACACGAGCCAGGTATGAACATTTTAATTTACTCAAGGGCTCCTCTCAACTCCCTCCTCAAGTTTGCTATTTTCGTCATGTCTCTGGACTTGAGTTTCAAAATCTTGATTTTTTAATTCCATATCATAGCTAGCGTTGTTAGCTTCGATTTGCATGTTTGAACACAAATGTCCGATATCACACGAGCCAGGTATGAACATTTTAATTTACTCAAGGGCTGTTCTCAACTCACTCCTCAAATTTGGTAATTTCGTCATGTCTCTCGACCTGAGTTTCAAATTCTTGATTTTTTAATTCCATATCATAGCTCGCGTCGTTAGCTTCGATTCACATGTTTGAACACAAAAATCCGATATTACACGAGCCAGGTATGAACATTTTAATTTACTCAACGGCTGTTCTCAACTCACTCCTCAAATTTGGTAATTTCGTCATGTCTCTCGACCTGAGTTTCAAATTCTTGATTTTTTAATTCCATCTCATAGCTCGCGTTGTTAGCTTCGATTTGCATGTTTGAAGACAAAATTCCGATATCACACGAGCCAGGTATGAACATTTTAATTTACTCAAGGGCTCTTCTCAACTCACTCCTCAAATTTGGTAATTTCGTCATGTCTCTCGACTTGAGTTTCAAAATCTTGATTTTTTAATTCCATATCATAGCTAGCGTTGTTAGCTTCGATTTGCATGTTTGAACACAAAAATCCGATATCACACGAGCCAGGTATGAACATTTTAATTTACTCAAGGGCTCCTCTCAACTCCCTCCTCAAGTTTGCTATTTTCGTCATGTCTCTCGACCTGAGTTTCAAATTCTTGATTTTTTAATTCCATATCATACCTAGCGTTGTTAGCTTCGATTTGCATGTTTGAACACAAAAATCCGATATCACACGAGCCAGGTATGAACATTTTAATTTACTCAAGGGCTCCTCTCAACTCCCTCCTCAAGTTTGCTATTTTCGTCATGTCTCTCGACCTGAGTTTCAAATTCTTGAATTTTTAATTCCATATCATAGCTAGCGTTGTTAGCTTCGATTTGCATGTTTGAACACAAAAATCCGATATCACACGAGCTAGGTATGAACATTTAAATTTACCTACTAGCTCTTCTCAACTCACTCCTCAAATTTGGTAATTTCATCATGTCTCTAGACCTGAGTTTCAAAATCTTGATTTTTTAATTCCATATCATAGCTAGAAGTGTTAGCTTCGATTCGCATGTTTGAACACAAAAATCCGATATTACACGAGCCAGGTATGAACATTTTAATTTACTCAACGGCTGTTCTCAACTCACTCCTCAAATTTGGTAATTTCGTCATGTCTCTCGACCTGAGTTTCAAAATCTTGATTTTTTAATTCCATATCATAGCTCGCGTTGTTAGCGTCGATTTGCATGTTTGAACACAAAAATCCGATATTACACGAGCCAGGTATGAACATTTTAATTTACTCAAGGGCTCTTCTCAACTCACTTCTCAAATGTGGTAATTTCGTCATGTCTCTCGACCTGAGTTTCCAAATCTTGATTTTTTAATTCCATATCATAGCTAGCATTCTTAGCTTCGATTCGCATGTTTGAACACAAAAATCCGATATCACATGAGCCAGGTATGAACATTTTAATTTACTCAAGGGCTCCTCTCAACTCCCTCCTCAAGTTTGCTATTTTCGTCATGTCCCTGGACTTGAGTTTCAAAATCTTGATTTTTTAATTCCATAACATAGTTAGCGTTGTTAGCTTCGATTTGCATGTTTGAACACAAAAATCCGATATCACACGAGCCAGGTATGAATATTTTAATTTACTCAAGGGCTGTTCTCAACTCACTCCTCAAATTTGGTAATTTCTTCATGTCTCTCGACCTGAGTTTCAAAATCTTGATTTTTTAATTCTATATCATAACTCGCGTCGTTAGCTTCGATATGCATGTTTGAACACAAAAATCCGATATCACACGAGCCAGGTATGAATATTTTAATTTACTCAAGGGCTCTTCTCAACTCACTCCTCAAATTTGGTAATTTCGTCATGTCTCTCGACTTGAGTTTCAAAATCTTGAATTTTTAATTCCATATCATAGCTAGCGTTGTTAGCTTCGATTCGCATGTGTGAACACAAAAATCCGATATCACACGAGCCAAGTATGAACATTTAAATTTACCTACTAGCTCTTCTCAACTCACTCCTCAAATTTGGTAATTTCGTCATGTCTCTCGACCTGAGTTTCAAAATCTTGATTTTTTAATTCCATATCATAGCTAGCGTTGTTAGCTTCGATTTGCATGTTTGAACACAAAAATCCGATATCACACGAGCCAGGTATGAACATTTTAATTTACTCAAGGGCTCCTCTCAACTCCCTCCTCAAGTTTGCTATTTTCGTCATGTCTCTGGACTTGAGTTTCAAATTCTTGAATTTTTAATTCCATATCATAGCTATCGTTGTTAGCTTCGATTTGCATGTTTCAACACAAAAATCCGATATCACACGAGCCAGGTATGAACATTTAAATTTACTCAAGGGCTGTTCTCAACTCACTCCTCAAATTTGGTAATTTCGTCATGTCTCTCGACCTGAGTTTCAAATTCTTGATTTTTTAATTCCAAATCATAGCTCGCGTCGTCAGCTTCGATTCGCATGTTTGAACACAAAAATCCGATATTACACGAGCCAGGTATGAACATTTTAATTTACTCAAGGGCTGTTCTCAACTCACTCCTCAAATTTGGTAATTTCGTGATGTCTCTCGACCTGAGTTTCAAAATCTTGATTTTTTAATTCCATATCATAGCTCGCGTTGTTAGCTTCGATTTGCATGTTTGAACACAAAAATCCGATATTACACGAGCCAGGTATGAACATTTTAATTTACTCAAGGGCTGTTCTCAACTAACTCCTCAAATTTGGTAATTTCGTCATGTCTCTCGACCTGAGTTTCAAATTCTTGATTTTTTAATTCCAAATCATAGCTCGCGTCGTTAGCTTCGATTCGCATGTGTGAACACAAAAATCCGATATTACACGAGCCAGGTATGAACATTTTAATTTACTCAAGGGCTGTTCTCAACTCACTCCTCAAATTTGGTAATTTCGTGATGTCTCTCGACCTGAGTTTCAAAATCTTGATTTTTTAATTGCATATCATAGCTCGCGTTGTTAGCTTCGATTTGCATGTTTGAACACAAAAATCCGATATCACACGAGCCAGGTATGAACATTTTAATTTACTCAAGGGCTCCTCTCAACTCCCTCCTCAAGTTTGCTATTTTCGTCATGTCTCTGGACTTGAGTTTCAAAATCTTGATTTTTTAATTCCATATCATAGCTAGCGTTGTTAGCTTCGATTTGCATGTTAGAACACAAAAATCCGATATCACACGAGCCAGGTATGAACATTTTAATTTACTCAAGGGCTCTTCTCAACTCACTCCTCAAATTTGGTAATTTCGTCATGTCTTTCGACTTGAGTTTCAAAATCTTGATTTTTTAATTCCATATCATAGCTAGCGTTGTTAGCTTCGATTTGCATGTTTGAACACAAAAATCCGATATCACACGAGCCAAGTATGAACATTTAAATTTACCTACTAGCTCTTCTCAACTCACTCCTCAAATTTGGTAATTTCGTCATGTCTCTCGACCTGAGTTTCAAAATCTTGATTTTTTAATTCCATATCATAGCTAGCGTTGTTAGCTTCGATTTGCATGTTTGAACACAAAAATCCGATATCACACGAGCCAGGTATGAACATTTTAATTTACTCAAGGGCTCCTCTCAACTCCCTCCTCAAGTTTGCTATTTTCGTCATGTCTCTCGACCTGAGTTTCAAATTCTTGATTTTTTAATTCCATATCATAGCTAGCGTTGTTAGCTTCGATTTGCATGGTTGAACACAAAAATCCGATATCACACGAGCCAGGTATGAACATTTTAATTTACTCAAGGGCTCCTCTCAACTCACTCCTCAAATTTGGTAATTTCGTCATGTCTCTCGACCTGAGTTTCAAATTCTTGATTTTTTAATTCCATATCATAGCTCGCGTCGTTAGCTTCGATTCACATGTTTGAACACAAAAATCCGATATTACACGAGCCAGGTATGAACATTTTAATTTACTCAACGGCTGTTCTCAACTCACTCCTCAAATTTGGTAATTTCGTCATGTCTCTCGACCTGAGTTTCAAAATCTTGATTTTTTAATTCCATATCATAGCTAGCGTTGTTAGCTTCAATTTGCATGTTTGAACACAAAAATTCGATATCACACGAGCCAGGTATGAACATTTTAATTTACTCAAGGGCTCCTCTCAACTCCCTCCTCAAGTTTGCTATTTTCGTCATGTCTCTGGACTTGAGTTTCAAAATCTTGATTTTTTAATTCCATATCATAGCTACCGTTGTTAGCTTCGATTTGCATGTTTGAACACAAAAATCCGATATCACACGAGCCAGGTATGAACATTTTAATTTACTCAAGGGCTCCTCTCAACTCACTCCTCAAGTTTGCTATTTTCGTCATGTCTCTCGACCTGAGTTTCAAATTCTTGAATTTTTAATTCCATATCATAGCTAGCGTTGTTAGCTTCGATTTGCATGTTTGAACACAAAAATCCGATATCACACGAGCTAGGTATGAACATTTAAATTTACCTACTAGCTCTTCTCAACTCACTCCTCAAATTTGGTAATTTCATCATGTCTCTCGACCTGAGTTTCAAAATCTTGATTTTTTAATTCCATATCATAGCTAGAAGTGTTAGCTTCGATTCGCATGTTTGAACACAAAAATCCGATATTACACGAGCCAGGTATGAACATTTTAATTTACTCAACGACTGTTCTCAACTCACTCCTCAACTTTGATAATTTCGTCATGTCTCTCGACCTGAGTTTCAACATCTTGATTTTTTAATTCCATATCATAGCTAGCGTTGTTAGCTTCGATTTGCATGTTTGAACGCAAATGTCCGATTTGCATGTTTGAGCCAGGTATGACAATTTTAATTTACTAACGCGCTCTTCTGAACTTTCTCCTCTAATTTACTAAGTTCTTCATGTCTCTCGATCTCAGTTTCAAAATCTTGATTTTTTAATTCCATATCATAGCTCGCGTTGTTAGCTTCGATTTGCATGTTTGAACACAAAAATCCGATATTACACGAGCCAGGTATGAACATTTTAATTTACTCAGGGGCTGTTCTCAACTAACTCCTCAAATTTGGTAATTTCGTCATGTCTCTCGACCTGAGTTTCAAATTCTTGATTTTTTAATTCCAAATCATAGCTCGCGTCGTTAGCTTCGATTCGCATGTTTGAACACAAAAATCCGATATTACACGAGCCAGGTATGAACATTTTAATTTACTCAAGGGCTGTTCTCAACTCACTCCTCAAATTTGGTAATTTCGTGATGTCTCTCGACCTGAGTTTCAAAATCTTGATTTTTTAATTCCATATCATAGCTCGCGTTGTTAGCTTCGATTTGCATGTTTGAACACAAAAATCCGATATTACACGAGCCAGGTATGAACATTTTAATTTACTCAAGGGCTGTTCTCAACTAACTCCTCAAATTTGGTAATTTCGTGATGTCTCTCGACCTGAGTTTCAAATTCTTGATTTTTTAATTCCAAATCATAGCTCGCGTCGTTAGCTTCGATTCGCATGTGTGAACACAAAAATCCGATATTACACGAGCCAGGTATGAACATTTTAATTTACTCAAGGGCTGTTCTCAACTCACTCCTCAAATTTGGTAATTTCGTGATGTCTCTCGACCTGAGTTTCAAAATCTTGATTTTTTAATTCCATATCATAGCTCGCGTTGTTAGCTTCGATTTGCATGTTTGAACACAAAAATCCGATATCACACGAGCCAGGTATGAACATTTTAATTTACTCAAGGGCTCCTCTCAACTCCCTCCTCAAGTTTGCTATTTTCGTCATGTCTCTGGACTTGAGTTTCAAAATCTTGATTTTTTAATTCCATATCATAGCTAGCGTTGTTAGCTTCGATTTGCATGTTAGAACACAAAAATCGGATATCACACGAGCCAGGTATGAACATTTTAATTTACTCAAGGGCTCTTCTCAACTCACTCCTCAAATTTGGTAATTTCGTCATGTCTCTCGACTTGAGTTTCAAAATCTTGATTTTTTAATTCCATATCATAGCTAGCGTTGTTAGCTTCGATTTGCATGTTTGAACACAAAAATCCGATATCACACGAGCCAAGTATGAACATTTAAATTTACCTACTAGCTCTTCTCAACTCACTCCTCAAATTTGGTAATTTCGTCATGTCTCTCGACCTGAGTTTCAAAATCTTGATTTTTTAATTCCATATCATAGCTAGCGTTGTTAGCTTCGATTTGCATGTTTGAACACAAAAATCCGATATCACACGAGCCAGGTATGAACATTTTAATTTACTCAAGGGCTCCTCTCAACTCCCTCCTCAAGTTTGCTATTTTCGTCATGTCTCTCGACCTGAGTTTCAAAATCTTGATTTTTTAATTCCATATCATAGCTAGCGTTGTTAGCTTCGATTTGCATGGTTGAACACAAAAATCCGATATCACACGAGCCAGGTATGAACATTTTAATTTACTCAAGGGCTCCTCTCAACTCCCTCCTCAAGTTTGCTATTTTCGTCATGTCTCTCGACCTGAGTTTCAAAATCTTGATTTTTTAATTCCATATCATAGCTAGCGTTGTTAGCTTCGATTTGCATGGTTGAACACAAAAATCCGATATCACACGAGCCAGGTATGAACATTTTAATTTACTCAAGGGCTCCTCTCAACTCCCTCCTCAAGTTTGCTATTTTCGTCATGTCTCTCGACCTGAGTTTCAAATTCTTGAATTTTTAATTCCATATCATAGCTAGCGTTGTTAGCTTCGATTTGCATGTTTGAACACAAAAATCCGATATCACACGAGCTAGGTATGAACATTTAAATTTACCTACTAGCTCTTCTCAACTCACTCCTCAAATTTGGTAATTTCATCATGTCTCTCGACCTGAGTTTCAAAATCTTGATTTTTTAATTCCATATCATAGCTAGAAGTGTTAGCTTCGATTCGCATGTTTGAACACAAAAATCCGATATTACACGAGCCAGGTATGAACATTTTAATTTACTCAACGACTGTTCTCAACTCACTCCTCAACTTTGATAATTTCGTCATGTCTCTCGACCTGAGTTTCAACATCTTGATTTTTTAATTCCATATCATAGCTAGCGTTGTTAGCTTCGATTTGCATGTTTGAACGCAAATGTCCGATTTGCATGTTTGAGCCAGGTATGACAATTTTAATTTACTAACGCGCTCTTCTGAACTTTCTCCTCTAATTTACTAAGTTCTTCATGTCTCTCGATCTCAGTTTCAAAATCTTGATTTTTTAATTCCATATCATAGCTCGCGTTGTTAGCTTCGATTTGCATGTTTGAACACAAAAATCCGATATTACACGAGCCAGGTATGAACATTTTAATTTACTCAGGGGCTGTTCTCAACTAACTCCTCAAATTTGGTAATTTCGTCATGTCTCTCGACCTGAGTTTCAAATTCTTGATTTTTTAATTCCAAATCATAGCTCGCGTCGTTAGCTTCGATTCGCATGTTTGAACACAAAAATCCGATATTACACGAGCCAGGTATGAACATTTTAATTTACTCAAGGGCTGTTCTCAACTCACTCCTCAAATTTGGTAATTTCGTGATGTCTCTCGACCTGAGTTTCAAAATCTTGATTTTTTAATTCCATATCATAGCTCGCGTTGTTAGCTTCGATTTGCATGTTTGAACACAAAAATCCGATATTACACGAGCCAGGTATGAACATTTTAATTTACTCAAGGGCTGTTCTCAACTAACTCCTCAAATTTGGTAATTTCGTCATGTCTCTCGACCTGAGTTTCAAATTCTTGATTTTTTAATTCCAAATCATAGCTCGCGTCGTTAGCTTCGATTCGCATGTGTGAACACAAAAATCCGATATTACACGAGCCAGGTATGAACATTTTAATTTACTCAAGGGCTGTTCTCAACTCACTCCTCAAATTTGGTAATTTCGTGATGTCTCTCGACCTGAGTTTCAAATTCTTGATTTTTTAATTCCATATCATAGCTCGCGTTGTTAGCTTCGATTTGCATGTTTGAACACAAAAATCCGATATCACACGAGCCAGGTATGAACATTTTAATTTACTCAAGGGCTCCTCTCAACTCCCTCCTCAAGTTTGCTATTTTCGTCATGTCTCTGGACTTGAGTTTCAAAATCTTGATTTTTTAATTCCATATCATAGCTAGCGTTGTTAGCTTCGATTTGCATGTTAGAACACAAAAATCGGATATCACACGAGCCAGGTATGAACATTTTAATTTACTCAAGGGCTCTTCTCAACTCACTCCTCAAATTTGGTAATTTCGTCATGTCTCTCGACTTGAGTTTCAAAATCTTGATTTTTTAATTCCATATCATAGCTAGCGTTGTTAGCTTCGATTTGCATGTTTGAACACAAAAATCCGATATCACACGAGCCAAGTATGAACATTTAAATTTACCTACTAGCTCTTCTCAACTCACTCCTCAAATTTGGTAATTTCGTCATGTCTCTCGACCTGAGTTTCAAAATCTTGATTTTTTAATTCCATATCATAGCTAGCGTTGTTAGCTTCGATTTGCATGTTTGAACACAAAAATCCGATATCACACGAGCCAGGTATGAACATTTTAATTTACTCAAGGGCTCCTCTCAACTCCCTCCTCAAGTTTGCTATTTTCGTCATGTCTCTCGACCTGAGTTTCAAAATCTTGATTTTTTAATTCCATATCATAGCTAGCGTTGTTAGCTTCGATTTGCATGGTTGAACACAAAAATCCGATATCACACGAGCCAGGTATGAACATTTTAATTTACTCAAGGGCTCCTCTCAACTCCCTCCTCAAGTTTGCTATTTTCGTCATGTCTCTCGACCTGAGTTTCAAATTCTTGATTTTTTAATTCCATATCATACCTAGCGTTGTTAGCTTCGATTTGCATGTTTGAACACAAAAATCCGATATCACACGAGCCAGGTATGAACATTTTAATTTACTCAAGGGCTCCTCTCAACTCCCTCCTCAAGTTTGCTATTTTCGTCATGTCTCTGGACTTGAGTTTCAAAATCTTGATTTTTTAATTCCATATCATAGCTAGCGTTGTTAGCTTCGATTTGCATGTTTGAACACAAATGTCCGATATCACACGAGCCAGGTATGAACATTTTAATTTACTCAAGGGCTGTTCTCAACTCACTCCTCAAATTTGGTAATTTCGTCATGTCTCTCGACCTGAGTTTCAAATTCTTGATTTTTTAATTCCATATCATAGCTCGCGTCGTTAGCTTCGATTCACATGTTTGAACACAAAAATCCGATATTACACGAGCCAGGTATGAACATTTTAATTTACTCAACGGCTGTTCTCAACTCACTCCTCAAATTTGGTAATTTCGTCATGTCTCTCGACCTGAGTTTCAAATTCTTGATTTTTTAATTCCATCTCATAGCTCGCGTTGTTAGCTTCGATTTGCATGTTTGAAGACAAAATTCCGATATCACACGAGCCAGGTATGAACATTTTAATTTACTCAAGGGCTCTTCTCAACTCACTCCTCAAATTTGGTAATTTCGTCATGTCTCTCGACTTGAGTTTCAAAATCTTGATTTTTTAATTCCATATCATAGCTAGCGTTGTTAGCTTCGATTTGCATGTTTGAACACAAAAATCCGATATCACACGAGCCAGGTATGAACATTTTAATTTACTCAAGGGCTCCTCTCAACTCCCTCCTCAAGTTTGCTATTTTCGTCATGTCTCTCGACCTGAGTTTCAAATTCTTGATTTTTTAATTCCATATCATACCTAGCGTTGTTAGCTTCGATTTGCATGTTTGAACACAAAAATCCGATATCACACGAGCCAGGTATGAACATTTTAATTTACTCAAGGGCTCCTCTCAACTCCCTCCTCAAGTTTGCTATTTTCGTCATGTCTCTCGACCTGAGTTTCAAATTCTTGAATTTTTAATTCCATATCATAGCTAGCGTTGTTAGCTTCGATTTGCATGTTTGAACACAAAAATCCGATATCACACGAGCTAGGTATGAACATTTAAATTTACCTACTAGCTCTTCTCAACTCACTCCTCAAATTTGGTAATTTCATCATGTCTCTAGACCTGAGTTTCAAAATCTTGATTTTTTAATTCCATATCATAGCTAGAAGTGTTAGCTTCGATTCGCATGTTTGAACACAAAAATCCGATATTACACGAGCCAGGTATGAACATTTTAATTTACTCAACGGCTGTTCTCAACTCACTCCTCAAATTTGGTAATTTCGTCATGTCTCTCGACCTGAGTTTCAAAATCTTGATTTTTTAATTCCATATCATAGCTCGCGTTGTTAGCGTCGATTTGCATGTTTGAACACAAAAATCCGATATTACACGAGCCAGGTATGAACATTTTAATTTACTCAAGGGCTCTTCTCAACTCACTTCTCAAATGTGGTAATTTCGTCATGTCTCTCGACCTGAGTTTCCAAATCTTGATTTTTTAATTCCATATCATAGCTAGCATTCTTAGCTTCGATTCGCATGTTTGAACACAAAAATCCGATATCACATGAGCCAGGTATGAACATTTTAATTTACTCAAGGGCTCCTCTCAACTCCCTCCTCAAGTTTGCTATTTTCGTCATGTCCCTGGACTTGAGTTTCAAAATCTTGATTTTTTAATTCCATAACATAGTTAGCGTTGTTAGCTTCGATTTGCATGTTTGAACACAAAAATCCGATATCACACGAGCCAGGTATGAATATTTTAATTTACTCAAGGGCTGTTCTCAACTCACTCCTCAAATTTGGTAATTTCTTCATGTCTCTCGACCTGAGTTTCAAAATCTTGATTTTTTAATTCTATATCATAACTCGCGTCGTTAGCTTCGATATGCATGTTTGAACACAAAAATCCGATATCACACGAGCCAGGTATGAATATTTTAATTTACTCAAGGGCTCTTCTCAACTCACTCCTCAAATTTGGTAATTTCGTCATGTCTCTCGACTTGAGTTTCAAAATCTTGAATTTTTAATTCCATATCATAGCTAGCGTTGTTAGCTTCGATTCGCATGTGTGAACACAAAAATCCGATATCACACGAGCCAAGTATGAACATTTAAATTTACCTACTAGCTCTTCTCAACTCACTCCTCAAATTTGGTAATTTCGTCATGTCTCTCGACCTGAGTTTCAAAATCTTGATTTTTTAATTCCATATCATAGCTAGCGTTGTTAGCTTCGATTTGCATGTTTGAACACAAAAATCCGATATCACACGAGCCAGGTATGAACATTTTAATTTACTCAAGGGCTCCTCTCAACTCCCTCCTCAAGTTTGCTATTTTCGTCATGTCTCTGGACTTGAGTTTCAAATTCTTGAATTTTTAATTCCATATCATAGCTATCGTTGTTAGCTTCGATTTGCATGTTTCAACACAAAAATCCGATATCACACGAGCCAGGTATGAACATTTAAATTTACTCAAGGGCTGTTCTCAACTCACTCCTCAAATTTGGTAATTTCGTCATGTCTCTCGACCTGAGTTTCAAATTCTTGATTTTTTAATTCCAAATCATAGCTCGCGTCGTCAGCTTCGATTCGCATGTTTGAACACAAAAATCCGATATTACACGAGCCAGGTATGAACATTTTAATTTACTCAAGGGCTGTTCTCAACTCACTCCTCAAATTTGGTAATTTCGTGATGTCTCTCGACCTGAGTTTCAAAATCTTGATTTTTTAATTCCATATCATAGCTCGCGTTGTTAGCTTCGATTTGCATGTTTGAACACAAAAATCCGATATTACACGAGCCAGGTATGAACATTTTAATTTACTCAAGGGCTGTTCTCAACTAACTCCTCAAATTTGGTAATTTCGTCATGTCTCTCGACCTGAGTTTCAAATTCTTGATTTTTTAATTCCAAATCATAGCTCGCGTCGTTAGCTTCGATTCGCATGTGTGAACACAAAAATCCGATATTACACGAGCCAGGTATGAACATTTTAATTTACTCAAGGGCTGTTCTCAACTCACTCCTCAAATTTGGTAATTTCGTGATGTCTCTCGACCTGAGTTTCAAAATCTTGATTTTTTAATTGCATATCATAGCTCGCGTTGTTAGCTTCGATTTGCATGTTTGAACACAAAAATCCGATATCACACGAGCCAGGTATGAACATTTTAATTTACTCAAGGGCTCCTCTCAACTCCCTCCTCAAGTTTGCTATTTTCGTCATGTCTCTGGACTTGAGTTTCAAAATCTTGATTTTTTAATTCCATATCATAGCTAGCGTTGTTAGCTTCGATTTGCATGTTAGAACACAAAAATCCGATATCACACGAGCCAGGTATGAACATTTTAATTTACTCAAGGGCTCTTCTCAACTCACTCCTCAAATTTGGTAATTTCGTCATGTCTTTCGACTTGAGTTTCAAAATCTTGATTTTTTAATTCCATATCATAGCTAGCGTTGTTAGCTTCGATTTGCATGTTTGAACACAAAAATCCGATATCACACGAGCCAAGTATGAACATTTAAATTTACCTACTAGCTCTTCTCAACTCACTCCTCAAATTTGGTAATTTCGTCATGTCTCTCGACCTGAGTTTCAAAATCTTGATTTTTTAATTCCATATCATAGCTAGCGTTGTTAGCTTCGATTTGCATGTTTGAACACAAAAATCCGATATCACACGAGCCAGGTATGAACATTTTAATTTACTCAAGGGCTCCTCTCAACTCCCTCCTCAAGTTTGCTATTTTCGTCATGTCTCTCGACCTGAGTTTCAAAATCTTGATTTTTTAATTCCATATCATAGCTAGCGTTGTTAGCTTCGATTTGCATGGTTGAACACAAAAATCCGATATCACACGAGCCAGGTATGAACATTTTAATTTACTCAAGGGCTCCTCTCAACTCCCTCCTCAAGTTTGCTATTTTCGTCATGTCTCTCGACCTGAGTTTCAAATTCTTGAATTTTTAATTCCATATCATAGCTAGCGTTGTTAGCTTCGATTTGCATGTTTGAACACAAAAATCCGATATCACACGAGCTAGGTATGAACATTTAAATTTACCTACTAGCTCTTCTCAACTCACTCCTCAAATTTGGTAATTTCATCATGTCTCTCGACCTGAGTTTCAAAATCTTGATTTTTTAATTCCATATCATAGCTAGAAGTGTTAGCTTCGATTCGCATGTTTGAACACAAAAATCCGATATTACACGAGCCAGGTATGAACATTTTAATTTACTCAACGACTGTTCTCAACTCACTCCTCAACTTTGATAATTTCGTCATGTCTCTCGACCTGAGTTTCAACATCTTGATTTTTTAATTCCATATCATAGCTAGCGTTGTTAGCTTCGATTTGCATGTTTGAACGCAAATGTCCGATTTGCATGTTTGAGCCAGGTATGACAATTTTAATTTACTAACGCGCTCTTCTGAACTTTCTCCTCTAATTTACTAAGTTCTTCATGTCTCTCGATCTCAGTTTCAAAATCTTGATTTTTTAATTCCATATCATAGCTCGCGTTGTTAGCTTCGATTTGCATGTTTGAACACAAAAATCCGATATTACACGAGCCAGGTATGAACATTTTAATTTACTCAGGGGCTGTTCTCAACTAACTCCTCAAATTTGGTAATTTCGTCATGTCTCTCGACCTGAGTTTCAAATTCTTGATTTTTTAATTCCAAATCATAGCTCGCGTCGTTAGCTTCGATTCGCATGTTTGAACACAAAAATCCGATATTACACGAGCCAGGTATGAACATTTTAATTTACTCAAGGGCTGTTCTCAACTCACTCCTCAAATTTGGTAATTTCGTGATGTCTCTCGACCTGAGTTTCAAAATCTTGATTTTTTAATTCCATATCATAGCTCGCGTTGTTAGCTTCGATTTGCATGTTTGAACACAAAAATCCGATATTACACGAGCCAGGTATGAACATTTTAATTTACTCAAGGGCTGTTCTCAACTAACTCCTCAAATTTGGTAATTTCGTCATGTCTCTCGACCTGAGTTTCAAATTCTTGATTTTTTAATTCCAAATCATAGCTCGCGTCGTTAGCTTCGATTCGCATGTGTGAACACAAAAATCCGATATTACACGAGCCAGGTATGAACATTTTAATTTACTCAAGGGCTGTTCTCAACTCACTCCTCAAATTTGGTAATTTCGTGATGTCTCTCGACCTGAGTTTCAAAATCTTGATTTTTTAATTCCATATCATAGCTCGCGTTGTTAGCTTCGATTTGCATGTTTGAACACAAAAATCCGATATCACACGAGCCAGGTATGAACATTTTAATTTACTCAAGGGCTCCTCTCAACTCCCTCCTCAAGTTTGCTATTTTCGTCATGTCTCTGGACTTGAGTTTCAAAATCTTGATTTTTTAATTCCATATCATAGCTAGCGTTGTTAGCTTCGATTTGCATGTTAGAACACAAAAATCCGATATCACACGAGCCAGGTATGAACATTTTAATTTACTCAAGGGCTCTTCTCAACTCACTCCTCAAATTTGGTAATTTCGTCATGTCTCTCGACTTGAGTTTCAAAATCTTGATTTTTTAATTCCATATCATAGCTAGCGTTGTTAGCTTCGATTTGCATGTTTGAACACAAAAATCCGATATCACACGAGCCAAGTATGAACATTTAAATTTACCTACTAGCTCTTCTCAACTCACTCCTCAAATTTGGTAATTTCATCATGTCTCTCGACCTGAGTTTCAAAATCTTGATTTTTTAATTCCATATCATAGCTAGAAGTGTTAGCTTCGATTCGCATGTTTGAACACAAAAATCCGATATTACACGAGCCAGGTATGAACATTTTAATTTACTCAACGACTGTTCTCAACTCACTCCTCAACTTTGATAATTTCGTCATGTCTCTCGACCTGAGTTTCAACATCTTGATTTTTTAATTCCATATCATAGCTAGCGTTGTTAGCTTCGATTTGCATGTTTGAACGCAAATGTCCGATTTGCATGTTTGAGCCAGGTATGACAATTTTAATTTACTAACGCGCTCTTCTGAACTTTCTCCTCTAATTTACTAAGTTCTTCATGTCTCTCGATCTCAGTTTCAAAATCTTGATTTTTTAATTCCATATCATAGCTCGCGTTGTTAGCTTCGATTTGCATGTTTGAACACAAAAATCCGATATTACACGAGCCAGGTATGAACATTTTAATTTACTCAGGGGCTGTTCTCAACTAACTCCTCAAATTTGGTAATTTCGTCATGTCTCTCGACCTGAGTTTCAAATTCTTGATTTTTTAATTCCAAATCATAGCTCGCGTCGTTAGCTTCGATTCGCATGTTTGAACACAAAAATCCGATATTACACGAGCCAGGTATGAACATTTTAATTTACTCAAGGGCTGTTCTCAACTCACTCCTCAAATTTGGTAATTTCGTGATGTCTCTCGACCTGAGTTTCAAAATCTTGATTTTTTAATTCCATATCATAGCTCGCGTTGTTAGCTTCGATTTGCATGTTTGAACACAAAAATCCGATATTACACGAGCCAGGTATGAACATTTTAATTTACTCAAGGGCTCCTCTCAACTAACTCCTCAAATTTGGTAATTTCGTCATGTCTCTCGACCTGAGTTTCAAAATCTTGATTTTTTAATTCCATATCATAGCTCGCGTTGTTAGCTTCGATTCGCATGTGTGAACACAAAAATCCGATATTACACGAGCCAGGTATGAACATTTTAATTTACTCAAGGGCTGTTCTCAACTCACTCCTCAAATTTGGTAATTTCGTGATGTCTCTCGACCTGAGTTTCAAAATCTTGATTTTTTAATTCCATATCATAGCTCGCGTTGTTAGCTTCGATTTGCATGTTTGAACACAAAAATCCGATATCACACGAGCCAGGTATGAACATTTTAATTTACTCAAGGGCTCCTCTCAACTCCCTCCTCAAGTTTGCTATTTTCGTCATGTCTCTGGACTTGAGTTTCAAAATCTTGATTTTTTAATTCCATATCATAGCTAGCGTTGTTAGCTTCGATTTGCATGTTAGAACACAAAAATCCGATATCACACGAGCCAGGTATGAACATTTTAATTTACTCAAGGGCTCTTCTCAACTCACTCCTCAAATTTGGTAATTTCGTCATGTCTCTCGACTTGAGTTTCAAAATCTTGATTTTTTAATTCCATATCATAGCTAGCGTTGTTAGCTTCGATTTGCATGTTTGAACACAAAAATCCGATATCACACGAGCCAAGTATGAACATTTAAATTTACCTACTAGCTCTTCTCAACTCACTCCTCAAATTTGGTAATTTCGTCATGTCTCTCGACCTGAGTTTCAAAATCTTGATTTTTTAATTCCATATCATAGCTAGCGTTGTTAGCTTCGATTTGCATGTTTGAACACAAAAATCCGATATCACACGAGCCAGGTATGAACATTTTAATTTACTCAAGGGCTCCTCTCAACTCCCTCCTCAAGTTTGCTATTTTCGTCATGTCTCTCGACCTGAGTTTCAAAATCTTGATTTTTTAATTCCATATCATAGCTAGCGTTGTTAGCTTCGATTTGCATGGTTGAACACAAAAATCCGATATCACACGAGCCAGGTATGAACATTTTAATTTACTCAAGGGCTCCTCTCAACTCCCTCCTCAAGTTTGCTATTTTCGTCATGTCTCTCGACCTGAGTTTCAAATTCTTGAATTTTTAATTCCATATCATAGCTAGCGTTGTAAGCTTCGATTTGCATGTTTGAACACAAAAATCCGATATCACACGAGCTAGGTATGAACATTTAAATTTACCTACTAGCTCTTCTCCACTCACTCCTCAAATTTGGTAATTTCATCATGTCTCTCGACCTGAGTTTCAAAATCTTGATTTTTTAATTCCATATCATAGCTAGAAGTGTTAGCTTCGATTCGCATGTTTGAACACAAAAATCCGATATTACACGAGCCAGGTATGAACATTTTAATTTACTCAACGGCTGTTCTCAACTCACTCCTCAACTTTGATAATTTCGTCATGTCTCTCGACCTGAGTTTCAAAATCTTTATTTTTTAATTCCATATCATAGCTAGCGTTGTTAGCTTCGATTTGCATGTTTGAACACAAATGTCCGATTTGCATGTTTGAGCCAGGTATGACAATTTTAATTTACTGACGCGCTCTTCTGAACTTTCTCCTCTAATTTACTAAGTTCTTCATGTCTCTCGATCTCAGTTGCAAAATCTTGATTTTTTAATTCCATATCATAGGTGGTGTTGTTAGCTTCGATTCGCATGTTTAAACACAAAAATCCGATATCACACGAGCCAGGTACTAACATTTTAATTTCTCTCTCGGGCTCTTCTCAACTCCCTCCTCTAATTTACTTATTTCTTCATGTCTCTCGACCTGAGTTTCAAAATATTGATTTTTTAATTCCAAATCATAGCTAGTGTTGTTAGCATCGATTCGCATGTTTGAACACAAAAATCCGATATCACAAGAGCCAGGTATAAACATTTTAATTTACTCACGCGCTCTTCTCAACTCCCACCTCAAATTTACTAATTTCATCATGTCTCGCGACCTGAGTTTCAAAATCTTGATTTTTTAAGTCCATATCATAGCTAGTGTTGTTAGCATCGATTCGCATGTTTAAACACAAAAATCCGATATCACACGAGCCAGGTACTAACATGTCATAGCTAGTGTTGTTAGCTTCGATTTGCATCTTTGAACACTAAAATCCGATATCACACGAGCCAGGTATGACAATTTTAATTTACTGACGCGCTCTTCTAAACTTTCTCCTCTAATTTACTAATTTCTTCATGTCTCTCGACCTGAGTTTCAAAATCTTGATTTTTTAATTCCAAATCATAGCTAGTGTTGTTAGCATAGATTCGCATGTTTGAACACAAAAATCCGATATCACAAGAGCCAGGTATAAACATTTTAATTTACTCACGCGCTTTTCTCAACTCCCACCTCAAATTTACTAATTTCATCATGTCTCGCGACCTGAGTGTCAAAATCTTGATTTTTTAAGTCCATGTCATAGCTAGTGTTGTTAGCTTCGATTCGCATGTTTGAACACAAAAATCCGATATCACACGAGCCAGCTATGACAATTTTAATTTAATGACGCGCTCTTCTCAACTTTCTCCTCTAATTTACTAATTTCTTCATGTCTCTCGACCTGAGTTTCAAAATCTTGATTTTCTAATTCTATATCATAGCTCGCGTCGTTAGCTTCGATATGCATGTTTGAACACAAAAATCCGATATCACACGAGCCAGGTATGAACATTTTAATTTACTCAAGGGCTCTTCTCAACTCAATCCTCAAATTTGGTAATTTCGTCATGTCTCTCGACTTGAGTTTCAAAATCTTGATTTTTTAATTCCATATCATAGCTAGCGTTGTTAGCTTCGATTCGCATGTGTGAACACTAAAATCCGATATCACACGAGCCAGGTATGAACATTTTAATTTACTCACGCGCTGTTCTAATTTCCCTCCTTAAATTTGCTAATTTCTTCATGTCTCTCGACCAGAGTTTCAAAATCTTGATGTTTTAATTCCATATCACACGAGCCAGGTATGACAATTTTAATTTATTGACGCGCTCTTATCAACTCCCTCCTCTAATTTACTAATTTCTTCATGTCTCTTGACCTGAGTTTCAAAATCTTGATTTTCTAATTCCATATCATAGCTACCGTTGTTAGCTTCGATTCGCATGTTTGAACACTAAAATCCGATATCACACGAGCCAGGTATGACAATTTTAATTTACTGACGCGCTCTTCTCAAATTTCCCCTCTAATTTACTAATTTCTTCATGTCTCTCGACCTGAGTTTTAAAATCTTGATTTTCTAATTCCATATCGTAACTAGTGTTGTTAGCTTCGATTCGCATGTTTAAACACAAAAATCCGATATCACACAAGCCAGGTACTAACATTTTAATTTCTCTCTCGGGCTCTTCTCAACTCCCTCCTCTAATTTACTAATTTCTTCATGTCTCTCGACCTGAGTTTCAAAATCTTGATTTTTTAATTCCATATCATAGCTAGTGTTGTTAGCTTCGATTTGCATCTTTGAACACTAATCCGATATCACACGAGCCAGGTATGACAATTTTAATTTACTGACGCGCTCTTCTCAACTTTCCCCTCTAATTTACTAATTTCTTCATGTCTCTCGACCTGAGTTTTAAAATCTTGATTTTCTAATTCCATATCGTAACTAGTGTTGTTAGCTTCGATTCGCATGTTTAAACACAAAAATCCGATATCACACGAGCTAGGTACTAACATTTTAATTTCTCTCTCGGGCTCTTCTCAACTCCCTCCTCTAATTTACTAATTTCTTCATGTCTCTCGACCTGAGTTTCAAAATATTGATTTTTTAATTCCAAATCATAGCTAGTGTTGTTAGCATCGATTCGCATGTTTGAACACAAAAATCCGATATCACAAGAGCCAGGTATAAACATTTTAATTTACTCACGCGCTCTTCTCAACTCCCTCCTCAAATTTACTAATTTCATCATGTCTCGCAACCTGAGTTTCAAAATCTTGATTTTTTAAGTCCATATCATAGCTACTGTCGTTAGCTTCGATTCGCATGTTTGAACACAAAAATCCGATATCACAGAGCCAGCTATGACAATTTTAACTTTCTCCTCTGATTTACTAATTTCTTCATGTCTCTCGACCTGAGTTTCAAAATCTTGATTTTCTTATTCCATATCATAGGTAGTGTTGTTAGCTTCGATTCGAATGTTTGAACACTAAAATCCGATATCACACGAGCCAGGTATGACAATTTTAATTTACTGACGCGCTCTTCTCAACTTTCTCCTCCAATTTACTAATTTCTTCATGTCTCTCGACCTGAGTTTTAAAATCTTGATTTTCTAATTCCATATCGTAACTAGTGTTGTTATCTTCGATTCGCATGTTTGAACATAAAAATACGATATCACACGAGCCAGGTATGACAATTTTAATTTACTCACGCGCTCTTCTCAACTCCCTCCTCAAATTTGCTAATTTCTTCATGTCTCTCGACCTGAGTTTCAAAATCTTGATTTTTTTATTCCATATCATAGGTGGTGTTGTTAGCTTCGATTCGCATGTTTAAACACAAAAATCCGATATCACACGAGCCAGGTACTAACATTTTAATTTCTCTCTCGGGCTCTTCTCAACTCCCTCCTCTAATCTACTAATTTCTTCATGTCTCTCGACCTGAGTTTCAAAATTTTGATTTTTTAATTCCAAATCATAGCTAGTGTTGTTAGCATCGATTCGCATGTTTGAACACAAAAAGCCGATATCACAAGAGCCAGGTATAAACATTTTAATTTACTCACGCGCTCTTCTCAACTCCCTCCTCAAATTTACTAATTTCATCATGTCTCGCGACCTGAGTTTCAAAATCTTGATTTTTTAAGTCCATATCATAGCTACTGTCGTTAGCTTCGATTCGCATGTTTGAACACAAAAATCCGATATCACAGAGCCAGCTATGACAATTTTAATTTTCTCCTCTGATTTACTAATTTCTTCATGTCTCTCGACCTGAGTTTCGAAATCTTGATTTTCTTATTCCATATCATAGGTAGTGTTGTTAGCTTCGATTCGCATGTTTGCACACTAAAATCCGATATCACACGAGCCAGGTATGACAATTTTAATTTACTGACGCGCTCTTCTCAACTTTCTCCTCCAATTTACTAATTTCATCATGTCTCGCGACTTGAGTTTCAAAATCCAAATTTTTTAAGTCCATATCATAGCTAGTGTTGTTATCTTCGATTCGCATGTTTGAACATAAAAATACGATATCACACGAGCCAGGTATGACAATTTTAATTTACTGACGCGCTCTTCTCAAATTTCCCCTCTAATTTACTAATTTCTTCATGTCTCTCGACCTGAGTTTTAAAATCTCGATTTTCTAATTCCATATCGTAACTAGTGTTGTTAGCTTCGATTCGCATGTTTAAACACAAAAATCTGATATCACACGAGCCAGGTACTAACATTTTAATTTCTCTCTCGGGCTCTTCTCAACTCCCTCCTCTAATTTACTAATTTCTTCATGTCTCTCGACCTGAGTTTCAAAATCTTGATTTTTTAATTCCATATCATAGCTAGTGTT
>NW_028230844.1:0-27704 GCF_043228905.1 Azolla caroliniana | reverse complement strand
AGCTGCTTTTTTTTATGGCTTCTGTCCTTGATTGAAGTTGTCATATCCGAATTGCAAGTAAATCTTCCCTACTGAGAGAGAGAGAGAGAGAGGGGGGGGGGGGGGGGAGAGAGAGAGAGCGTTGTAGCATCCAATCATGAATCCAACGATCTCCATCTAGAGGTGGCACAAGTACTAAGGAAAGTGCCAACTCAGTGACTTGATTCCAGATAACGCAATGATGTGGCCCAAGACTATAACAACATGTCATGTCATTGAACTACAATAAGTGACCTTGGTCATTTACCACATTTGCAATTGATTTCAACCCCTTATTTGCTAAAAAATAAGCTTTCCTAGGCTCTTGTTCAGCTAGTGATTATGGAAATATAGCACTCTAGTGTAAGCTTTCGATGTGTAAAGAGTTCCTTGATTCTGAATTCCTACCTCTCCATTTTATGTGGTGCAATACTTCCTTCCAGTGCTTTAGAAGCTTTGAGCTAAACGAACAACCTTTGATGTGCCTGTTAAGCTTTCCAAACACTACATCCCAATGGTTAGTATCTCATGAGCCAAATGACTTGGTTTTCAAATGATCAAACAAATCAGATAGCATTCTTGCCCAAGGCAAAGTTTTTTCAACAAATTTTGGCAATAAAAAAACTTTCCTATCCAACATATGCAATTGCAAATTAAGAATATTTAGCCCTCCACTCAATCGTGGAGTGCATATCTTCTCTAGTGATAGGAGTTGTATACCTCTATGCGACTGCTTAGAGCACCAAAATCTGCTTATGATTTCTGAGTTAATATTTTGTATCATGTGTTTTGGCCAATCAATCATAATTAAGTAATATTGCATGTAAGCCATGATTATAGATTGCACTATCCTCAGTCTGACATGGAGTGGCCATGTTGCAATTTTCTAATAGCTTAGCTTTTGTCTCACTTTTTGCAGAACCCATTCAACCTTTCTTTTCCCTGTTGCATTCAATCCTAAGGATAGTCAAGATGTCTAACTATTTCATTTGGGCTAATAGCTTGACCTGGCCACAAAAGTTGATGCCAACTATATGGTGTCAAGGGTAGAAGTTTGGACTTGTTGAAGTTAACATGCAATACAATAGCTAATCCATACAATTTGAGGGCATCCATAATCACCCTCATATCATTTGGACTGTTTTGTGACAAGAATGATGTATCATCTCTTTGTTCGTGACTTATTTAGACAAGGTTATGAATGATATTCCTTCGTTTAACAAGTTGTATCACAACTTCTCTTTTTCCACATGTACAATTTTCCTTCCTGAATAAAGTGTGAGCATACATATTTGTATGCATTCTCTCATAAAGAACCAATATAAGGAGCATAATGTGTATATTTAGAAGCATGTCAGTGGAAATAAACATTTAGTTAGCTATATAATATGTTGTGAATTCTCTCGCTAAACAAGTTGTGAGAGCATGGAAAATCTTGAAATTAAATTGATCTCAAGAAAATGCAAAATATTTACCCTAGATAAAAATTCATACTAAAAGCCATTGACAAAGTAGTGATCAAGCACTATATGTTCATCATTTAATATCAAAGCATTTCCTACATCTTTTGCAAGTGCGATCGATTTTGTGTGGGGTCAAAGAACGGCTAAAGATTGTACATTTGGAACTGATGGTTGTTCCTATTGTAACTATTAAAGAATAGTAAGCTATCATTTAGTAAAACACTAATCTATGGGAAAGCCAAAACATGGTCATATGATTAACATTGACAGAAAGGGGATGAAAAAGATAGATAATGCACATGTTCTAAGTTAGGTTCAAAAGTAGAATGAATGACGCCAACAATCACTATTGTTGGATATAAAACTAGGGCCCTTCTTTCCCATCAAGTATCTTCCAAGATCGATGACTAAAACGTCTCATAACCTGCAAGGATTTATAAATGGTTGGCGATTTCCATTGGAAAACATGTACTAGCAAGAACGGTACAAACGTTCAGATGCAATTCATTCGGAATTTATCTGACATATATTGTCTCTCGTGCACGCGAGTGTCGCAGAGCTCTCTTGTTCCACTCCAATGTGGGACTATCTTCTCCACAAAGAGAGAGAGAGAGCAATACACCTAGGCTTGTCCTTTGATGCCAAACAATAGTACATGATCGACACGACAAAGTGGGCCTAGGCACTGGTTCCATTCAATCGAGAGAATGTTGGGCGACATGTGGGCTCATCAAAAGGGCACTCTTATTAAATTCATAAACCTTAATGTGGTTGCCTTGAGAATGATTTTTCTTCCTGATAAAGAAATGACTCAAAAGTTTGAAGGTGATTTGATTGATTTCAGTGATTGATTCCTGTCTTCTCCTTTTCTTTTGTACATGGCATGCTAATCTGTGTTTGGCGATGGAAACCCTGTCAAACACGCGGATGTAAGTAGAGCAAATTCCATTACTTATTTTCCTCTGTCAGTACATGTTTTGAGATGGTGTGTGAGGCTTGTTTAAACTGTCTCATATATTCTCCATTGTCAATGCTTTGAAGTTATATGCGAAGCTTTGTTTTGAAAGCACTCGCGATTCTTCCAAAAACAGCATAAGTAGCATGTATTTATTGACATATACAATCGCTTCCCTCTGTATTTTCATTTGCATTACCTGTGGATTGTAATGCATCACAAAACTCCTTCTGTATTTTCATCTGCATTACCTGTGGATTGTAATGCATCACAAAACATATCATTACTGCATAATAACAATGTATGCACAGCAGTTTGGTTGGTTTTTAAGAGCTAATGTTTCTTTCTTGATTGGAAGTCACTTCACGGATATATGTTGTCTGCAGTTTACATGATACAAAGTGTGGATTCTAATACACCATGATGCATATCCAGTATGTAATACAGTGTCTGATGCGAAAATTTGCTTTTAACTTAACGCCGTGATAATGCCATGATTCAAGAAAAGCATGCCTTTATATGCAGATGAGAGAGGCAAGTAAACCAGATAAGGAAGGTGTCATCAGGATGATTGCACCAAAAAAGGATAAATGAATAATAGAAGAATGTAGTTTTTGTATGTGTCTTGTGGTGATCAGATAAGAATATGGTTTTGTGTGTGTTTGGTGATTATCCACATTATCTAATGATTGTTCTGATCTTTTCAGCAGATAAAGGAAGCTAAAGTTTCTGCATTAAACATCAATATGGCTACAAACAAGCATATTATCAATGACAAACGAATGCCTTCATTCTATGTACTGGCCACAATTGCAGTTTTTATAGCACTTTGCTTGATAGGGATGTGGATTCTGAGTAATCCTTCAGGAAATGATGTTGCCAACCAACTAAGAAATGGACCTATGGCTGTAGATGAAGTGTATAAAGAAAAAACTTCTATTGATATCCATCAAGAGTTTGGGGAAAGTAATAGTAAGAATCTGCAGAAAAATGAGGAAATGGCTGATGGGACTTCTCAATTGGAGCTACCAGAATCGAGAACTAAGGAAAAAGAGAGAACTGAATACACGGACAGGGGAAAAGAATCCAATGAAGAGGATTCTAAACATGATGAAAACAATGGAGAAAAAACTTCACTGAATGTAGAGAAACCAAAGAAAGAGAGTGGACTAGAGGAAAATGGTGGAGCACAATCACAGATCCAGATTGAAAATAAGGAAAATACAAATAACTGGGAAACACAAGAAACTGAATCCAAAAAGGAGAAAAGCAAGGTACATGAAGTTGTGATAGAGAAGACAAAAACTCAAAGCTCAAGTGAAAGACCACAAGGGATGCCTGAATCCCAAAGCAAGTGGAAGCTCTGTAGTTTTGAAGGAGCAATTGATTATATCCCATGTTTGGATAACAAAGAAGCAATAAGAATTCTTCCTAGTACCAAACACTATGAACATCGTGAAAGACATTGCCCAAGCACATCACCATCTTGCCTAGTTCCATTGCCTGAAGGCTATCGCAAACCAATTAAGTGGCCGCAAAGCCGGAATGAGGTATTTAAATTGTATTATTTTTCATATTATAGACATTTTAAAACTGAGATATTGTACTCTTTTAATAATTTCGTGTTTATTAGCCAATGCTATCATATGCATGTTATTGTTTCGACCTGTTGTTTTTTAAAATGGATTTTTATATGATCTTTTTAAGAGAAATCATTAGTGTATATGATGCATTTTGGACAATGGATCTCATTGTAAAGCCATTTTTCTTTGGAACAAATTGTTATTGTGCATGGTCTTGATGTAGAAAGTAAATCTGTAAATCTCAATCAGAAGATGACAAAGGCATATCTATAGTGAAGAAATAAAAATTTGAAGAATCTCTTCGGGAGCACAATAGTGGTGTAACATATGGCCCATATATCCTTGTTCTTTGATTTACAACCTAGTTACATATGGCAGCTACTTAGTTTAGGTACAATTTCATTTTGCTTTTGTTTCACAAGAGACTTTGTAAGGTTCACAATGATGTAATGCTTCGTCTCAATTGGTATCTTTGGCTATTTGAAGATGCTAATATAACGTTTCATTTAATTTCTTCCTCAGTTTTTTAGTTGATTGCTGCAGCTGTTAGGCCATTTTGCTAACAGCATAAAAATTTAGTTATTTCTCTAACAATGTAGAAACTGGAAACTCTTAATCCACCTTTAAAGTTACCGATTAGGGAAGGAGAAATTTTTGCATATATAACTAATCCATTGTTTTGTTGTCTTTTCTTATGTTCGCCTTTCTTGAATTTTTTCTTTTCCTATTGTCTTTCTATTGCCATAGTTAATAATGCTAGCGTTATAATTGAAACTGCATTAACTGCCCTTCTTACTTAATTGATGGTACAGATTTGGTACAGCAATGTTCCTCATCCAGGGTTGGTGTCTTACAAAAAAGATCAGAATTGGGTGAAGAGATCAGGCGAGAAACTTTTGTTTCCAGGAGGTGGAACTCAATTCAAGCATGGTGCTCATCACTACATTGAGTTCATTCAGCAGGTCAAAGGTCATTCCTATTTCAAGTGTATTTTTGTCATGCACCTGAAAGTGATAAACTATGCATCCTTGTAAGTGGACCATTTTGCATGCATATGTATGTTGCTGGAATTTACATGCCTGTCATGAATGATTGATACACATACATATTATAAATTTGTGCAGATGTGTATAGAAATATGTGCTGTTCGGGCGCACACATGCATGCATATAAAGAGAACATGTGGATGTCGTGGTTTTAGTGAATATATTTCTTTGTATACTATAGATGTATTTATGGTATATATCTATGCATATGCATATCTTGCGTATACAGTGTCACTATCTTTTTCTCTGCATTGAATATTCATGTCTGCATCTTTATAAAACCTCTGCATTGTTTTTATATAATATATGAGTATCACTGTCTGTAATATGAAATTGGGAGGGGCATAACATATTCTTTGCTGTATCTGTGGTGGTGCAATTGACATTAATGTGTGCTGGATACACTGTGGATTAACTCATCGAAAATGGGATCCAGAAACTTTAACATAATTGAATGTGGTATAAACAGACATTGCCAAATGTTGCTTGGGGAAGTCGCACACGTGTTATTCTTGATGTTGGCTGTGGAGTTGCCAGCTTTGGTGGTTACATATTGGATAAGGAAGTTCTTACTATGTCCTTTGCTCCCAAGGATGAGCATGAAGCACAAATTCAACTTGCGCTTGAACGTGGAATTCCTGCAATTTCAGCAGTTATGGGGACCCAAAGGCTTCCATTTCCAAGCAATGTTTTTGATTTGGTTCACTGTGCTCGCTGCAGGGTGCCTTGGCATATTGAAGGTAGAAGGCCTGACTGCTTTTTGTTGGTCCAGGAAAGTGACAGTTGTTCATTTGATATGTTTTTGTTGCTTTGCAGATGGAAAACTTTTGCTTGAGCTCAACCGTGTTCTAAGACCTGGGGGATATTTTCTTTGGTCTGCAACACCAGTCTATTCGACACGTGCAGAAGACAAGGGTATTTGGAAAGGTTAATTCTTCTTTCTTGATAATTATGATTGGTAGCTAGCTATTAAAAAAAAAGATATTCTTTCTTGGATATTGCAGGAATTTTAATGATTTTTAGTTTTGGTGTTTATCAAGGCTTTATATATGAATTCGTTGGTTATTGTTTTTCTTTTATTAGTTCCATTCTGTCTTTCTTGTGTTATTTGTTTTATTTTTATTTCTTCCATTGACCTCCAAGAAGGTCATGTTGATGAAACTCAAGCGATTCATTTCTTTATTTTATGCCTCACAATATGATACATGCAACTTCTAAACTACTATGCTGCGTTGTTAATGTGTTTGGTTGCAAACATCTCCCAGACATCCTCATGGTTGGTTCTGAAGGATTCCCCTCTATTGAACAGCAATTTGTTGCCTCATCCATTTAGCCCTGGTATCTATGCTGCCATATAAATGTGCAATACTGTACTTCGGCACTAATGCTGAAAATAGGACAACTCTTTATATAGGTTTGCAGTTTGCACCACCCTATTTTTATTTTAATTGTGAAGTTCCTTTGTTTTTGTGGTGATTTTATTTTTGTTTTTTCTGTCTGCTTCAAATCCTGTTTGGCAATAATATTCTTATGAGTCTTTTGATATGTCATCTTTATTGTTCTTGTCATGATTAATTTCTGATTTAGAAAGGTATGTAAAGTTTTTATGATGGACCATTCTTATCATGTGAAAGCTTCTAATAAACATTCTTATGTTGACTTACCTAAATGTTTAATTCTGCAGAAATGCAAGTCCTGACAGCAGCAATATGCTGGAAACTAATTGTAAAGAGAACAGATTCATCTACAGGAATAGGAATTGCCATTTTTCAGAAACCAATGTCAAATTTTTGTTATGAAAATCGAAAGACATATTACCCCCCATTTTGTAATGATGATGATAAAGCAGATGCAGCCTGGTAAGATTATTTTTTCTCTACAATGTACAATACATTGTTTTTGTGCATGACTCACATTGTTGATTTTGTTATGAAAGGTATATCCCAATGAATGCATGTATACACAGAATTCCGTCTCAGCAGGCTTCTCGTGGCTTAGAGTGGCCGCAGGAGTGGCCGTTACGACTAACATCAGCACCAATGTGGTTGAGCGATGAAAAAGGCCTATATGATAAGCCAGACGCAGCTAGTTTTTTGTCTGATACCAAATATTGGCAGCATGTTGTAGAAAAGTCATATCTCAGAGGTCTTGGTATTGATTGGACCAGTATTAGAAATGTGATGGATATGAAAGCAGGATATGGAGGGTAATAAATTTAGTCATTTAGTGTTTACTAGGATTGACTTTATATTGCAAGTCTATTAAGCCTATGGTTATTTCTTGTATTGTTACAGTTTTGCAGCTGCTTTGGCATCACAATCAGTGTGGGTTATGAATGTGATACAGTATGATGCTCTTGATATGTTGCCAATCATATATGACAGGGGTCTCTTTGGGATATACCATGATTGGTGTGAATCGTTCAGCTCATATCCAAGAACCTATGATCTACTTCACTCAGTTCACCTTTTTGACAAGCTTAAGAAGAGGTAAAACTCTTAACGCTTGAGTCAAATGCTAATTTATGTTAATGAGCATCTTCTAGCAGGTTAAAACTGTCTTTTGAAATATACATAGATGTGACATCAAAAGTACCATTGGGGAGATGGATCGTCTTTTGCGACCACTAGGATGGGCAATATTCCGAGATAGTCTGGATAGTATCACTGAAATAGAGTTGGTCTCGAGATCATTACACTGGAATATCATCTTGAAGTATGGTAAAGAACCTGAGGGACTGTTAGTGGTTCAAAAGACAAATTGGCGACCGCAGCCAGAAAGCACATCATGATGTCCAAGACAAATTGCCTTGTAAGTAGTGGAAAATGTTGATGCAAAATGTGTATTGGCAATGACATATGTCAAACAAAAGGAATTGAAAATGTGGTTCATCTGCATCTTGCATGTGGGGTTTTCTAGTTTGAATGTCTTTCCTTGACATAGATGTGAGTCATTGAGATGGAAAGGATGAGTGACTGCATCAATGACTATTTATATTGTAATCCTTATATTGCCATCTCTCATTCAATATAGACTTCGAAATTTGGAGTGAGCTTAATTAAGGTTATATTTGCTTGTTTGGTGTGTGTGTGTGTGTGTGTGTGTGTGTGTGTGTGTGTGTGTGTGAGAGAGAGAGAGAGAGAGAGAGAGAGAGAGAGAGAGAGAGAGAGAGAGAGAGAGAGAGAGAGAGAGAGAGAACTTGGATGGCGGTGAGTAGATCTATCGTCTGAAATTCACTTTGTTCCCAATCTGAAACAACATTCATTACTTTTAGTGTAGTCCATTGTGGTCATTAAGTGTTGTCATGGTATCAGTACTAAAGTTGTGGACATGAGAGTCCATTCTAAACCATCATGTTGGTCTTGGGCAGCACATGCGGCCACAACTTCTTAACAAGGATGGGCATGGGATATAAACCATCTCACCTTCCAAGTGTTGTGCAACTTAGGTTTGACACTTAACAAGACAATCAAAGGCATATGAAGCACACAATACTCATGACACAATGGTTTGGCTGATCACACTCTTAGATACTGATAACAATGCATTGTGCTTAATCACTTATCACTTATTTAATTAATCAGATTGCACTCAATATTCACTGACTTAAATCACTCAAGTTAAGACTAAAGGAGGGGTGGGGGGCAAAGAGTCAACATGGTGATAATGACATTGAATTAAAGAATATTGTTGATAATCTATGCCTTTCACACTCCAAAGAGGGTGAACACTTGAGCTTTTATGGATGTGGGTGATGGGGGAATATCGTGCCTCCATCACCCAGTCTATTGAGATATCTCTTGGTTAATGCCTATTTGACGTTTGACTTCCTGTTCAATACTCTAGTATCTTCTTTTGTTTTATTGGGTCAACATTTGCCCTTGCACTTTCTTAGTATTTTGGTTGGAATGTACAAAAACCTTTATAAATGTTGGTTTGTTGTATACAAAGTGGTCTAATTAAATACTAAAACCCACCAGATGGCCAACAACAACCGTCGCGAGAATTGGTATACCCTATTGCCGAAGTAGTATATTGGGGCTGATCATTGTATACCGTTTTGTTGGTGAAAAGAGCAAGAGTGGTCATCAAGAACCCTCAAGCTACTAGTACCCATATATCGTGATATATGTGAAGTCTTCGAGTTTCTTTGCCTCTCTTAAATGGTTATCTAAACCAACAAGCTAACTAGTGACTCAATAAGGCTTAAGCATTAAACTTACTAGTTAATATTAAATAACACGTAAGAACATATACAAATAAACTAACCATGCTTTGATTATACACCCCAAAATAGTTGAGAGCATTATTAGATCGTTACTCTCCATCTTTTGAACAATTTCATAACATCAAGTATCCAACTAGATGAGAAGATTTGGCTTTTAATTGTTTTATGTACCTATTCTGTGTTCCAACCTTTTGGTTGCAATATGTGATCTACATATTCTTGACCTTTTCGATACACTAGTTTGTATACTCTACTTGATTAGTATCTCTATGGGCCAAGCACCCATTCTTCAACTAGATGATAGATGAGAAGATTTGGCTTTTAATTGTTTTATGTACCTTGCATTATGTTTTCCAAGCTTCTTGTTGCAATATGTGATCTACATATCTTGACCTTTGCGATACACTTGTTTGTATACTCTACTTGATTAGTATCTCTATGGGCCAACCACCCATTCTACAACTAGATGATAGCTGAGAAGATTTGGCTTTTAATTGTTTATGTACCTTGCATTCTGTGTTTCGAGCTTCTTGTTGCAATATGTGATCGACATATTCTGGACCTTTTCGATACACTTGTTTGTATACTCTACTTGATTACTATCTCTATGGGCCAAGCACCCATTCTACAACTAGATGAGAGGATTTTGCGCATAATTGTTTTTTGTACCTTGTATTCTATGTTCCAAGCTTGTTTTGCCAATATGTGATTGAGCTTATTCTCAACCTTTATGATATACTTATTTACCCTACTTGGCTAGTACCTCTATGGGCCAAGCATCCATGTTTCTAATAACATGAAAGGATAGAATGGTAAAGAATATAACCCCTAATTGTTAATCTAGGGCAATAACAACAATTTTTTAATTGTTTCTATTTCATTTGATGCACTAATTTTCTCACTTCCCATCCTCGTGTATCACTTTGGTTGCATTGATTCCCAAACATGTAATAACTATTCAAGAAAATAGATAGGTAGGTTCCATTGAGGCTTGAACTCAAGTTATTTTGTTCTAAGTCCAATGTTCTAAGTTCTAACCCCTAGACCACAAGAGCATTTCAAGAAAAGATATATGGTGGTTCACCTACAAAGTTATTATATTCAAAATCCAATGTCCTAACCCCTAAACCTTTTGACGAGTCAATACTAGTGGTTGACAATCATTGGGATGACAAACACCCGTCCCGCTTTTCATTTGACTAAACAAATCAACAAGACTATGTTGTCACTGAGTTGGACCTCAAACAATTGCTTGATACTTCAAGCGTGTAAATATCACTTCTGATAATCATGTATCACTTTGGTTGCATTGATTCTCAAAAATATAATAACTACTGAAGAAAAAAGACAAGGTTATACCATTGAGGCTTCAATTTGGATTACTACATTCAGAATCCAATTTCCTAACCCTTAAGACTATGGAACCATCCAAAGAGTTCGACCGAGGCTTGAACTTGGGTTACTAGATTCCATGAGACCATGGAACCATATAAGATGTTACTTTTGTTTAGATTCATTTAAGGTATATAACAACTATTTAAGAAAAGAACAAGGAGGTTTCACCGAGGCTTCAACTCGGATTACTACATTTAGAATCCAATGTCCTAATCCTTATTTAAGACTATGGAACCATACAAAGAGTTTGACCGAAGCTTGAAATTAGGTTACTAGATTCAAAGTTCAATGTCTTTAACCACAAGACCATTATAAATTTTCAAGATATACAATAAGTATTTAAGATTTAAGAAAAAGAATAGGGACATTCCACCAAGGCTTGAACCTAAGTTATTGTATTTGAAGTTCAATGCCCAACTCCAATGTCTTTAACCACAAGACCATTATAAAAGTTAAAGGTATACAATAACTATTTAGGAAAAAGAATAAGACATTCCACCAAGGGTCAAGCCTAGGTTATTGTATTTGAAGTTCAATGCCCTAACCACTAGAGCATTGAACCATAGGAGAGATCTTTTCGTGTTCAATGTCCTAACCACATAAGAGGCTATGTGATATTCATTTGACATATTCATGTAACACATTGGATATAAGGTCCACTATCGTAGCCACATAATAGTCATCATGCATCACATTGTTTGCATTAACTCTCAAACACATGAAGTAACTATTCAAGGAGGTTCCACCGAGACTTGAACTCAGGTTATTGGATTCAGAGTCCAATGTCCTAACCACTAGACCATGGAACCACATATATATTAATACTAATATACCACTATACAATATGTCGTATATAATTTATGTCTTTTAATTTGCAACTAGACATTCTATTCCATTGCTTTTTAATGTCTAGTTGTTAGGACACATATTTTTCGAGGGGTTGCAATGGAATAGATGGATTCAACCCTACTTGAATTTGACCCTTCTTGGACTGAGAAGGTGCTTATGGAGTCTTAATTACTTATGAAATATGTGTCATAGGACTTAACTTCTATGACACATTAACTATGATACAAAGGAGGTGGGATGTTCACACACTTGGGGTATTCCTAAGGTGTGTTCCCACACTAGGGAAGTTGAGTTTGATTCTCAACACACACCCTCAAACACAATTTTCGGTCGGCGAATAGTTGGTTTGGATTGGTCTTCAAATCGGCTTCAAGTCAGCTCCAGCTTCTATGTTCGTTCTGCCCTATTCGACTTCATGTCGGACGACTCCTTATCCATACTCCCCCTCAAGCTCGGCTGGTTAGCAATGGAAAGACCCAGGTTCCTCGCAAACTGCCGCAGCTTGTTGGTTCCCAGGGCCTTCGTGAAGATGTTGACTGTTTGTAGATTCGTACTTATGTGTTGCAAGTCAACATCTTTGGCCTGTACACGTTCTCAGATGAAATGATAGTGTGCACTTCGATGTGCTTGGTTTGAATGTGAAAAACAGGGTTCTGAGCCAGATGAATACTGCTCATGTTGTCGCAGTAGAGGAGAATCGCATCTGTGATGGGAACGCCCAGATCCTTCAATATTCATGTCAACCAAATGGCTTCACATGTGGAAATTGTTGTGCCCCTGTATTTGGCCTCTGTGCTCGACATGCGACTGCTGGCAACTTCTTAGTGCTCCACGATATGGCTCCACTGTCGAGGGAGAAGACGAAGCCCGATGTTGATCGTCTAACGGTTTTATAGCCGGCCCAGTCGACATTTGTGTACTCTTCAAGTGAACTAGGTGAACTCGGTGTGGCCGATATGGCATAATCTATTGTCCCATTTACATAGCATAACACTCGTTTAGCACAATCTATGTGAATGTTCCGTGGTGTCTGCATAAACTGGCTAAGGAGACCGACTGGGTAGCTGAGGTCGGGTCAAGTAATGGTGAGGCAGATTAGGTTTTTGACTAGCTGTCGATAGAGAATCGGCTCACACTCTTTTGTGCCAAACTCGGCATCTAGCTTTAGGTTTCGATCAAGAGGGGTAGCGACAAGCTTACACTCTGTCATCCCAAACTTGAACAGAAGATTGAGAATATAATATCGTTGGGAGATCATGATGTCGTCAGGAGTCCGAATGACTTTTATGCCTAGAAAGTAATGAAGCTCCTTCATGTCTTTCATTTCGAATCGACTAGAGAGTAGCTTTTTGATATGATCGATATCTACTAAATGTTCTCCCCCAATGGCCAAGTCATCTACATATATTATGATAAATACATGTCCTCTGGAATCACTCCAGATGAACAGAGAATTGGTGGACTTGGACATTTGGAAGCTGATTTGGTGAAGATATTGGGTTATCTTCAAATGTCATGCTCTAGGTGCTTGCTTGAGGTTGTAGAGAGGCTTTTTGAGTCGGCATACCGCTTGTGGGTATGTGCTTGACTTGAAATTGGGTGGTTGTACCATGTACACCTCTAATTCGCCTTGAAGAAAGGCGTTCTTGACGTCCATTTGGTGTAGATGCCACCCTTTGGTTGCTGCAAGCGCGATCACAATTGAAAGGTAGTCATATTTGTCACCGGGGCAAAGATCTCTTCATAATGAACCCTATGTGTCTACGCATAACCTTTTGCCACAAGTCGGGCCTTATACTAATTGATAGTGTTGTCGGCATTGTGCTTCACCTTGAATATCCATCGACATCCGATTGTCTTTTGATGGGATGAAGAGGGGACAAGATCCCACGTCTCAATAAATTTGGAAAGTGCTTGCATCTCCTCATTCATCGCTTCGACCCATCGTGGGTCCTTCGTGGCTTCGGAAACATTTTCCGGCTCTTGGACTATCGCCACCTTCATCATGAACACATAATGGTATGCCATGTAATCGTTGTAACCGAATTGTCTGACTATGTTTTTCTCTCGGGTGGACCGACAAAGTTGTTCACTTATCTTCGTGAACACTTTCTTGGATCCTAGTGTCCTCATGATAGGCACATCAAATCCACCATACCCACTCTCGAGTGAGTGAGTTGATTCATTTCTATCTGAGCCTTTGTACTCTGGCATTTTGGCCTTCCATTTGTTTGTTTTTGGACTTGGCCGCGATGTACTTTGGTTGCTTGGAGTCTCTTGTGGTTCACTCAACCTTGTTGAGATTGGACTTTTCCTTTCTTGTGAGCCTTAAACAATCAACCTCCTTCGAGTCTATGTCGAAATCGGTTTTGGTCGGATTAGAGGGAGTTGAGTCGGTTGTGTACCAAGATGCCGATTTGTCGAAGCACTTATACCCCTTTTGATTGAGTGAGTACCCCATGAGGATACATTTCTTTGACTAAGGATATAGCTTCTGACGCTTCTTGTCGGGAATATGTATGTATGCAATCAAGCCAAATATCCTGATGTGGGATAGATCTGACTTCTTTCCATAGAACCTCTCGTGGGGGGTAATATCATGCACTCCGAATGTTGTGCATCAATTCATTAGATAGATGGCCATGTTCGCCGCTTCAACCCAGTACAAATTTGGTAGATGTTTCTCATCCATCATTGCCCTTGCCACCTCGACTCTATGCCGGTTGTTTTGTTTGTCTACCCCATTATGCTAAGGTGTGTGTCGGCAAGTAAACTCCCACTGGATTCCTTTTTGTCAAAGATATGTTGTGAAGGTGTCAGAGAAGTACTCTTTGTCGATGATTGATCAAAGGCACCATACATGATGTCCAGTTACCTTTTGACTTCGTTTTTGAATTTTTGGAAGTGTGAGAGCACTTCACTCTTCTGCCGCATATGGAATATCCAGGTATGCTTGGAGAAGTCGTCAATAAATGTCACATAATATTGGCAACCACCAAATGTTGTCGTTTGGGCTTGTCCCCATACATCTAAATGTATTGCATCTAGGGTTCCTTTGCTCACGTTCCTCTCCTTTGGGAACAGTTGTCAGTGTTGTTTACTGAATTGGCAGGCTTCACATATGCCTACAATCTCCTTCTCGGTAAAGGTCGGGGGTCCGATGATGACTCATTTCGACTACATTCCTTTGAGCTTGTGGATATTGATGTGGTTGATTCTTTTGTGTCACAACTCTATGTCGATGTTGGCATTATGGCCCTTGGCAACATTGCCGATTTCATCTCGCGAGAATTGAGGATGAACATCCGACCTTCTCTTCGACCGCGAGCGATAATTCGGCCTTCCTTTTCTATGAAGCATCCTCCTTCGTTGAACCAAACCTGCATGCCCTATTCCACAATCTGGCTGACAGAGACCAGATTCTTCGTTATTGTCGGAACATGCAAGACGTTCTTGATGTACGTCCTCTTCGTCAAATGGGACATTACCAACATGTTTAATGGGGTGAATTGTGTCATCCCTACTTTCCACATAGTCGGGTTGTTCGGGGTTTCCTAGCTCTCAGAACCAATCTTTAAGAGACTTCATGTGATTGGATGCACCTGAGTCGACAAACCATGCATCTTCTGAGTTGGAAGTGTTGGTCAGGTTGGAGGCTGACATTGAGTTTGCTCTGTGCCTCATTACAAACATTCCGCCACGATCTTCGTAATCAGACTTTGAGGTGTAGTTGGTGAGTTGTCGACTTGTGGAGGCCGACTCATTGTTCTTCCTTCAACACTCTACCTCCTAGTGGCCAAATTTGCCACAATATCCACATTGGGCAAAGTTGTTTTGACAACTAGGTCCGGCATGATTGCTCCCCCTTCTACTAGATGCTTTGCCTTGCGCGTTTGCAACATTTTGCTGGTAGAAGAAGTTGTGTTCATGGGACTGCCTTTGGTTGTTTTGGCCTTGGCCTGATTGGCCCCTTCTTCCATGGTCTTGCACTCTTTGTTCGTCCAAACTCGCGTAGAGCATTTGTCCGTCTGATTCATTGCCTCTTGTTCTGAAGTGGTTTTCTTCGACCAATAACATCGAATAGAGACCGAAGGAGGAGGATTCTCCCTCACAAGGACAGACGACCGTATGATGCCGAACCGAAGTGCTAGGCCTCCGAGTCATATCTGCACCATTTCGTCGTCATCAATGTTGACATTGATTGACCTGAGGGACTCACCCAACTCCTTGATCTTCAAGGTGTAGTTGTCGATTGACATATCCCTTTGTTGTGTGTTGTTCAACTCTTGGCGGAGTTCAAGCTTTCGTGCGATTATGTTGGCCGTCAATATCTTTTTGAGGTTCTCCCACGCCTCTTTTGGCGTTTTGGCCTCATGAATGTAGTCGAGTATGTGATCATGAACGCATGATGCAAGGCAATGCAACACACGACTCGCCGCTTGCTCCCAAGCTGGGTGGTCGGCATGTGCCGGGTTGGGTTGATTTTCTTGTGCTCCCTCGACATAGCTCCAATAGCCTTGACCGACAAGGTATTGGTGCATCTTGTACTCCCAAGATGCGAAGTTGTTTCTATTGAGTTTCTCGATAGGAAGAGCGCTTCCCATTTGAGTATTCATGTTGAAATGACTTGTTTGGAGCTACTAAGTTTTCTTCTTCTGCTTCTCTTTGATACGAAATGTGCAAGTTGTTGCTACAACGATCGGTCGATTCTTCGTGAATGTTGGCATATACACAACATGTGAGGATGGGCTTAGATCAAGCTACCAATCGCCCTGATACCATGTAAAGAATCAGGAGTGATTTTGTGCAACTAAAGAGATGTGTGTGTGTGTGTGTGTGTGTGTGAGAGAGAGAGAGAGAGAGAGAGAGAGAGAGAGAGAGAGAGAGAGAGAGAACACAACGTATGTAGAAAACATGGGAAATTGTATTACCAAGGGGAACAATAGCCAACAATTACAAAGAAAAGGAGAAGGTGCTTATGTAGTCACCTTCTCTCTAAGTTCTCTCACTAGAACTGCCTCTTGGGAAAGAGGTGGAGTCTTAACTACTTATGAAATATGTGACATAGGACTTAACTTCTATGACACATTAGTTATGATACAACGGAGGTGGGATGTTCACACACTTGGGTATTCCTAATGTGTGTTCCCACACTAGGGAAGTTGAGTTTGATTCTCAACATGAGTACTAGATTTGTGTGTAAAATATTGAGCAATATTTATTTGTCACCTCCACATTGGATTAATGCTCAAACATACAATAACTATTCAAAGAGGTTCCATTAAGACTTGCACTCGGGTTACTAATGTCCTAACCACTAGACCGTGGAACAGTATAAGATCATTCATAACAACTATAGGTGTCTATAGGTAAGGACCCTTGACCTCAAGTTACTGGCCAATTTAGAGTTCCTAGTCCATGGAGACTTGAATGTAGGTTATTGGATTAAGAGTTCAACATACTAACCAACATCAATGTCACTTCTTTGATTACATCAAAAGAAGGTAAAGAGGTTCAACTACGGACTTGAGAGTGGTATCATTTGTTCAATTAAGGAAAAAAACAAACAAATGTGATAATTGAGTCTTGACGCCAAGGCCTTAGAGTTGGCAATGTAACAATTTACCAATAGAGTAGCATGAGAAAGAGAGGCACAATCAACCAACATGCTTACTAATCGATTATGATATATTGGACACAATTTTATATTTCTGTTTTTTGTTCGCTACACTACTCCGATGCAATGTGAGGTTGCAAATATGTCAGATTTCATTCAATTCTTTTATCCCAATGGTATCTCAGATATTATTTTGTTTTCTTGGATCTATTAGTTAGTCGAAGACCTCTCTCCAAACTGCATGTACGACTCTCATCGAATACAACTTTCCATATGATTGAACAGAAACTACTGAAGTGACTTTCTTTTTCAATCACTTCAACCTTAGTGATCATATTTACTCATTATACATTGAGTATCCGTTTCTTCCTCATCATTCTAAAGATAATAAAAAAAGCAAAAAAAGTTTAGGGATGGAAGAAATAAAATCTTGCATTTCAATTTTCTTACTCAAAATGTTCGTGGGTTTATTGATCCAATTACCAAACGTCCTTACTCACGAAACCTATTTTATTAGTCGCTCATACTCACCAATTTTTGGAAGACAATACTTACAGAAGTCGATACATTTGTCTACCCACCCATGCGGAAGATCCGCAACTACTCTCCCAATTCGGAAGTAGTTATGCATCATTTGCATACCTATAGCAGCTTGAAATAAGTCATAAATCATCTCCCTTTCTCGTAATATATAGAAAAAGGGAGTTTGAGCACCGATATCCACAAGGAAGGGTCCAAGCCATAACAAGTGAGAAGATATTCGGCTTAGTTCAAGCATTATCACACGTATATAACTAGCTCTTTCATGTACTCAGATATTTGCCAATCTTTCCGGTGCGTTGATAGTCACTACCTTCGTAAACATGGTTGCTAATACATTTTTATACAAAAAAAGGTATTTAAAACTCGAACTATAATGTTACCTTAGATTCGAATCAAGATCCTCTAGAAGTGCTTCATATAAAAGGAAACACTTTGTTTGAAATGGCTGAATTTCAATCGGACCTAAATTGTGTTTATAATTGCTACTTGAACAAAGCAAATCATATTTTATCTGAACCAGAAGATGTTAGGAATTTTATTTCTAATCAAGGAGGTTGAATAACTACTTAGTCATTCAACAACTAACAATCACTAGGACACTAATTGCAAAAGTAGTTGAATATTTGCTTCATTATAAATTATCATTGATTGAATAGTTTCGTTGTATGCATTTGCATCATAATTAAACAATTGTGTATCTACTGAAATTCCAATTACATCATTTAACCAAAAAGACAATTTCAACAACTCGCTTACCAAAAAGAGTTATTGATGGATTTTTCATTGATCGAACCATTACTCGTATCAACGATTGAGTTTTCGGGATAGTAACCTCAAAATCAAACCAACTATTGTAGTAATACTAGTCCTCATAAGTCGTTTGATTAGCATGCAATTCCATTTTATCCGAATATAAGTGTTTCTTTTATTATCGATACCCAAGCACAAAAATCTACAGTGTACATATGCAAAAATACCTAGCTAATGGATTTGGTTGACTCGTTAGTCAATTACACATAACACAATAATGTATATTTCCTTACATTACCTTGATTTTCATTACGAATAATAATTATTTTCCCCTATAAATTTGACCTATGGAACCAAATAAACATATCATCTTGTATATGACTCCTTCCCAAGAGAAAGAGTAATCGGTAGATATATTTTAGTATCTTCTTCAAAAGTCAAATATGGTTTTTTTAGTTTGGTGTAACATATGTAATATAATGTGTGAAGCGTGAGTCTCCACATTTTTTCTATGCTTGATACATTAGTGTTGCAAACAAGCCTCATTCATAGATGAATCTATTGATTCATCATGATGCAAGCATGTTGCATCCCATGTTCCAAACCATTTTTCCATATCTTGCATCCAACCAAAACACAAATTTTGCATTTATGTGTCTTTTGGATTTTTTTGCTTGCTTCTCATGCGATTTTAGGATGTCAACGTGAGGAACTTTTTCGAACCTTAAGCATGCATTCCACAACCCTTTCCATGACCATGATCTCAATGGAAAATGCTATTGTCTAAAGGAGTCGGAGGGTGTATACTTTTTGTTTCTTGATTTGGAGAAACTTTGTAAGAAAATGCTTTTAGACATTTTCAAACTCTTTCCAAGTGGACTTAGGGATGCTACCGCTCCATACTTCCACCTCATAGAGAAACACTGGTATCACCAACGTGTTGAAATGTATTTCTTGGGGATCCAACATTTAATATCTCCAGCATTGTATGTGTTTTCAAGAGCATAATATGCTCTCCTTTTTGCCTTTAAGTGGCACATTCATTCCAACTATGATTTGAGGGAACTTTGAGGCCAAGGTATTTAAAGCTTTTTACATTTTTAGGTGTCTCATTATTGTACATAATACATTGTTTATCTTTGTTTTGGCGCTTCATAATCATAATCTTTGTTTTAGAGCTATTAACACTTAACTTAGTATACATGCAAAAATCTTCCAAGGCCCTCATAAGCTTTTGTGCAACTCCCAAAGTATTTGCAAAAAGCTCCACATCATGTGCATACAATAAAAACATTATGTCTATATTTTCGATAATAACTTCTTAAACGTCTTCCTCCTTTACAAGCTTAACAACCATTTATTCTAATGCATTAATGAGTTGACCAAATAGAGTTGGTGATAGTGGGTATCCTTGTTTAACACCAATAATGTTATTTAAAATTCTGAAATTTTATTGCCCATACACGCTCCATATAACCTTCCCTTAGATTTTGAAATTTCATTCATATATTCATTTCGAACTCTAAGTTCTTCCATGCACCTCCAAAGATTCTCATGACTTACCATATCAAAAGCTTGCTTGAAGTTCATGAAGCAATAATATAGACCCTTACCTCACAAGCAACTTTCTTCCATTAATATTCAAAGGGTGATAACATGATTGATGGTGCTATGGTACTTTTGAAAGATAACTTGTCCATAAGCTCTCTTAACCATTTCTCCAAACTATGCAATTGTCATAGACACATTGGTGTGTTTGTGACAACAATTACCTTTGATTCAACTATATGTATCCAAATAGTTTTGCGACAACCAATCTAGCCATTACAATCCAACAATTGTTTACATTATCTTTTACAAAGTTTTGGCCCTTTTTACACTAGTGTAGCCATAAGGCTTTAAACTCTCTAGTTAACCATCTTTCATCCTCTTCTCTTTGTTCCTAAACTCTCATATCTCATATCGATGCCAATATCTTTGTTGAGTAACAAAAAGTATGGAAAATACTTAACATTACTCAAACCAAATAAGGAATTGCGGCACAATCTCATGGGGGAGTTAGCATAAAATCGGTTGTACTCCTAAAAGAAAAGCTTTTAATCAAATATTCATTGTAATGTTGTGTAAAGCGTATTGAATGTGGGGATGTGACCAATCAAGAGTTCGTTCTACCAAGGAGAGATTAAACATCATATGCTTCAATAGGTTGATGCCAACAACATTGAAGTGTTGAGAGCAATATGGCCAAGTGCTCAAAATGGGTCCCTTTATAGAAGTTGTAACATGAGTTTCAAAAATGGAAAAAGTGAGGGAGATCGGGGTGGACAATGACACCTATCTATTATTGGTTGCATGGTTGCCTAGTTGTTGGTCAAACTTTCTAGGTTGACAAAAGTGGGACCATTGTTAGGGGGTGAGCTCCCATTACATTTGCTCTCTTGATTCCTCTATAGACTTGTAGGTTGTCCTCATAGATTACACTTTACTTGTGGAAGTTGTTCAATATCAAACATAAGTACATAAGGTCCACTTACTCAAATATGTTGGACAATTTATTGAACATGTGCAATGGCTCATAGGCTACATAAGAGGGGGCCAAAGAGTTAATGTGGCCTTCTTGTTTGAAAATGTACATGTTATAGGTTGATTATCCAAAGTCACCTCGTTGCAAGCATTAAACATACATCACCTTTTGCTACTACGTTTTGAGCAACTTTGACGTGGTCGCAAAATGTTGTTAGTAGGAGAGACACGATCATCCCTTGAATGGTGTTCTACTCCAAATGGACTCACTTAAACGTCTTATTTCCTACTTCTTTGAGCACAATTCTCACTCAATCTGAACATGAACGTAAGGAGGAAACCAACTTGTGATTGTTCCTTATTTCAAAAGAAAGGGTATCAAATCCAAGCCTTCAATTAACCTTTGGTTTTTACTTTTCAAAAAAAAGAAGTGAAAAAATATAAAATAAGATAAAAGAAAACCCATGTTCAAGCTCTCCATTGAACGCATGTTTGATTTTTTGTTTTTTTTGTCTTTTTGTCTTTTACTTTTTCAATATATTTAGGAAAACTAGAGTCTAGTTGCTTACCATATGCAAAATTGTTCTTTTCCTTTTTCAAAATAATTGGAAAAAAAAAAACTTGAGGCTAGGTTTTATGGTTGGTAACTTGGTTGAACTCAAACACAAGTGTTCTTTTTTCCGTTGGTGAAATCGAAAAACGAAAATGAATCTGTGACTTCTAACACTAGAAAAGAAAAATAGTCATGTCCAGGCCTTGCACTCGCTCACAGAACCCCAAATTCTTTTGTTTTGCGAGATAAAAAAACACATATACCTCATTTTCCTTTTCTTTTTTGAAATATTATAAAATACAAGAATGAGCATGAATCTAAGCCATGAATATACACACCATACAATGGGAGTGACATGGGGAGTTACCATGAGTCATGGAGAGGAAAAAAGAACTTTTAAGAGCTTGTCAACATGGAAAAGCTTTTCTCCCAAATTGAGAAGCTTGCTATCCACTTGCTCGCGAAATGAGTACAACCTTATCCCTTATTCGAAAAGTAATCGCTATGTTACCCCTAGAAATGAACCTATAATAAACCAAGTGCAAGGAAAGAGATCTAAAATGCCAAAAAGAACGTGAACTAAAAACATTAACGCCTTTTTCTTTTTTTCCTCGATAGAAATCAAAGTTCCCACGTTTTTTCTTTGAGAAAAGGTTGCCACTTGTCTTTATTTTATTCCTCTTTGCCAATTCTTCATAGATTGTGAAGCAACAAGAAACAAAATAACAAATTGAGGGTCATACATACAAATGCATACATAGATACATACATACATGCATTCACACACACAATACATACATACATACATACATACATACATACATACATACATACATACATAGATGCATAATATATTAACATACATACACAGATACTTATACATTTGTGTGTCCGAGATTTTTATTCGTTTTGTCTCGTGAGAGGTAGATGGCAAGTAGTGATGAAGCACTAATCTCTGATCATATCCATGGAGGCCATGACCACCATGACCATGACCATGAAGACCATGAAGACCATGACCACCATCATCATGGAGACCATGACCACGGAGACCATGACCACCATCACCATGGAGACCATCATGACCACACGTATGTATGCTCTGTTTTTTCTTTCTTTCTTTCTTTTTTTGTGCAAAAAAGAGGGTCTTGATCCATGAACTTGATAGAGCCTCTTCTTATTTTAAGGATTTCGAACTGTTAATAATCTCTCTTTTTAAGTGCTTCTTCTAATTATTCCGAATTGCTTCTTGTCAGCGGCCAAGGCACTGGTGATGTTGATGTTGATGGTGATGGTGGGTATTGGTCTGGTAAAGATGGAAAGCTCTATCATTCGCATGATGGGTTGGCTCCACACACTCATGAGCCCTTAGATTCTCCAGGTTATTTCACAAGAAGGGCTCAACGGCTTTCGAATCGAGATTTCAATGAGCGCTCATTTACTGTTGGCATCGGTGGTCCTGTTGGAAGTGGGTAAATATCATTTTAATCGATTTTTATCGTTATTTTGTTTTTGTTTCCCTAAGAAAATGTTGTCATTCCTTTGTGCATAGAAAAAAAACCTGAGCCTGATTTTATGTATAAAATCCTTGTGCAGGAAAACAGCTCTTATGCTTGCATTGTGCACAGTACTGCGTGACAACTATAGCATTGCAGCGGTGAGTTTGCTCATGCAACCAAGTCATTTCAAATCAGTATTTTTTTCCCGTGGAAATAAGCTTTCTCTAACGTCTATTTTATGCTTATGAATATAGCTATTTATCTTGAGTGCGTGTGTATATGTATGTATGTATTTACATGCATACATATCTATACACAATAATATATCATACATAGGTGTATACTTGAATTCATGTATTGATGGCCAACTGTTCATGATGGCAAGATTATGAACCACTGTGAGGAAAAGGGGAGCAACTACCCTGTCGCATATTTTGGTCTTTTGTAACCTTTTGGATGACCCAGTGTTTTGTTCATTTGTGAGGGTAGTAATAGGCATGAAGCCAAGCCTCTTTCTTTCATAGGTAGTTGTGAGGATTTGGAAATTTATGGCATAATGCTATGCTGCTCCACTGAACCCAACTCAGTTTTGGTTGTCAATTTTTAATGACATACACTTACAGCAATCAATGTTTCACGCGTGACATCATTTTTCTCAATGCAAGCAATAATTAAGGCTAATAATAAAGAAAGTTTCACGGGCTTAAATTATAGATATTATGGACTTAATTAATGAGATTATTCTTTTGATATCATACTAATCATACACTTTCCATCTTATTGCAGGTAACGAATGATATTTTTACCCGAGAAGATGGTGAATTTCTGGTGAAACATGGTGCTCTTGCACCAGAAAGAATAACAGCAGTTGAAACAGGTGGTTGCCCTCATGCTGCAATTCGAGAAGATATTAGTATCAACCTCGGTCCATTGGAAGAACTTTCAAGGAAGTTCTCAACAGATATTTTACTATGCGAGTCAGGAGGAGGTAAAGTCCGAATTTACAGATTTCATTTTTCTCTTCTTTTCAAGAACATTTAATGTAGTCCTTGAAAGCCACACATAGATGAGTGCTTTCATTCATTGGTACGTGTGCGATTTACACAACTGACATCAATAAACACTCTTTTACTTTGGCTGTACATTGGAATCTCAAAGCGTGTTTGGATTCCAGATGTAAGACATTTTGCTCTTAGATGTCCTCCTGGAGATTTCATAGGAAGAATTCCAGCAGAGGGTGTCATTTGTGAAAGAGTAGAAACCTTAGCCTGTAAAACTTCTGATTTTAGATGTGTTTCTTCTTAGATATGAAGTGGTAATTCTGAATCCTTTTTATGGGAATGTCCACAGACAATCTTGCTGCGAATTTCAGCAGAGAGCTGGCAGACTACATCATCTACATTATCGATGTTGCGGGAGGTGATAAGATCCCAAGGAAAGGAGGTCCCGGCATCACTCAAGCTGACCTTCTTGTGAGATTTTTTATTCAAATATTGGGGGGCAAGGGGGGGGTTGCAATTTTCACATTATTTGTTTAGGCCACATGTGGTTGAGCCCTTATCGGGTTTATACACATCCATCCTTCCCTATCTGAATAGATATATATATCTATATGCATCTGATGGCAGGTGATTAACAAGACTGATTTGGCAGAGGCGGTGGGTGCTAATTTGAAAGTCATGGAACAAGATGCTCTCAAAATGCGAGATGGGGGACCTTTTGTGTTTGCTCAGGTAGGTCAATAGATGCTCACGTTAAATTTTCTCTAAAACATATGATATTGTTTTCATGTTTTGTTTGTATATTAAGACAGGCTACATATCCTTCTGCTTCGCTAGTTTGTTACTTACTAAAGGGCAATACATCATGTCATGACTTAGAAATCTCTGTTTGTTTTCTCTAATATGCCCTATTCTATTTGGTTGTAAGAGATTCTATTATTGTGCCAATCATCTCTTCTCATGACTTGCATCAATGATATGTCTTATATATGGATTAAGAAGAGGAAATCCCAAAGGTTTTAATGGAATGATGTTTGTAGATCATTATAAAAAGAATAAATTATTGAGCTCAACACTTCTGAACATGTAAAGCATTTTTTATATATTTATGTTCTTCCGTTCATTACTACAATTGGCAAGCTCAAATATTTAAATGGCTGTTTTGGTGGAGGGGGTACCTTTCCCAAAACATTGATTGCAAGTCAGATGGTATGATGTGAGAGATCTGGGAGGCTATTGTATGAAATATATTGTACCATTATTATTGTGATTCTTTCATGGTTCAAACCATTTACTTTTGTTGCAGGTGAAACATGGTGTTGGAGTGCCAGAAATTGTGCAACATGTTTTGGAAGTCTGGAAGGAAGCAACAGGGGGAAGAAGGCTTAAATAAGTTAGGCCACTATCATCATTAGTTGAAGCAAGGAAGAAAATAAAGAGAGTTTAAGGTTTTTATCTCTTGTTATCTTGCATTGTCTCTATAATGGTCTTCTACTAATAATGGCAATCATTAGCAAGCACTTAAATGAGTTGACTGTTGGGAAAAAGACTGCAAATTTGTTGAGTAAGGAAACATAATAAAGTAGTTATCAATCATTGAATTTTTTTTTGAGTCTTTTCTTTTTGAAATTTCGTGTGAGCTTTCTCTCTCACTTAACAATATCATTGATGGAGACAAGGGACTCGAACTCTTCGCATGTGGCGTGAGTTACATATGATATGCACATGTGGCTTGCAGAAATTTTTATGTGTTAGGCAACTTGATTCAGTGGATGATTGAATGTGAGGACCACTTTGGATATAGTTGATAACCAATGGAAGCTATTCAAGCACGAAGCTTTTTGAATATTTAACTATGGAACACCACCCTTTCTCCATTCAGCATAAAATTGACATACAATGAAGATAATGGACATGTTTTCTCCTACTTGAGATTTTACTGCTTTAAGCTCAAGTATGTACACTAAAAAATGATCTACCTATTCTTTTCAATAGTAGAGGCATGAGGGCATGTTTCTTTATTGGAGAACCATCAATTAATGTAGTGTAGACTACTCCAAAGGGATATAAATATGAACCAATGAATCATGCCTGTGAAAAGATGGCCGATAGTGAAGCCTACAGAACAAAAATTTACCCTGTCAATATTTGTGATGATCATTGTGGACTGAGATGTGGTAAAAATGCTAATAGAGCTAAACATTCTTAAATGAAGTCAACAAGACCACATGAATCATTCACAAGGGCTTTACCTCATACATGTTGCAAGGGAATACTACAGTATTATCCATTTAACTTGAAGATTTGTTTTATAGTTGATCAGAAGGAACATTGTTTCACTTGTTATCTTATCAAAGATCATCATGCCCATGTACAAATTGTTTCAATTGTCCATTTAACTTGGAAGATTTGTTTTATAGTTGATCAGTAAGAACATTGTTTCAATTGTTATCTTATCAAAGATCAAGCATGCCCATGCACAAATTGTTTCGATTGCTCTCTAATCAAAGATCATTTGTGGCCATATTGTTCAGTCAATCCAAAACATTGATTGCCATGAGTTTTTGTTGGCAGTATCAACTTTCTAATAATGCTCGGATTAGTAGAATTAGCAACATTAGGATTCATCATATTTATACTGCTTGCATTAGTCCACTCTCATCTCATCATCGAACAAGCATTCCAGACCTCACTGCTTTGAGATTTATGAAACGCACTGTAGGGTCTTGTATAAAATAATATATCATTTATAAGGAGATACCTATGACAATTGTTGGACGAGCATGATCTTTTCTTTCCCATGTTTAACATTGAATATAGAGACAAATATCCCATGTTGGAACCATGTCTGGCCTGTCTTGTAAACTCTCCTACCAGTTATCCCATAACTTGGAGAAATTGATCTCGTCGAAGAAAAGAAGATTTCAGGGTTTCTTTCACAATAAAGGTTGATAACCGTAGATCATTTGATGTGAGCCTTCCAAGACAATTGAAAAATGATCAAATGATGTATACCCTGGATACTCCTGCATGATCAACACTTGAGGCAAGAATGCCTCATCGTGGATTTCAGATATATGAACCAACATGCTCCACCTTGATATATATTGAGAGGTAAAACTATAATCTCTTCCATTAGTCTAACTCTCTGCATTGTAATTTAGGACTTTCGCTATTAACAAGTTCTAAACTTGTTATGGACCATTCATTAAACTACATCTGGAGGTGAACGGGATTACGTTAGAACACATTAAAGTTACCCAACAAGACCCACAAATGATATTTTCAAAGGAGTCACAGAAGGATTTGCCAGTTCATTAATCCTTGATGGCTGAGTAATTGTTTTAAGCATCATGAAAACAGAGTACATTCAATGCCATCATTTTTTTAGTGTATAAATGCCAAAGGAGCCATATTTTCCCCCCTCAAAATGGAACTCTTACCACTAATCATTGTACATTTACTACACTTTAAGCAACCACAAGTTCAAAATTATCTCTCACAAGACGGGACACGGGTAATAATATTCTCCATTTACCTCACAAGAAGGGATAATGAAAGAATAATGTTCTCCATTAACCTCATTGTAGAACACATGATACCTCTTATGCTGGAAAGAAGTTCAGAGTTGAAGTCTTCTTTTTGCCATCAGGATTGCATCCTAACGGTAAGAGAACGTTT